>NW_028270145.1:111167127-111424627 GCF_037043375.1 Chiloscyllium plagiosum | reverse complement strand
AAAAACACGCAAACGTGCGTAGGAGCACACATTCTTCTCATATCTCATGACGAGAGACGAAGAGTTATTTTTAAAGCTGTAATTTCTTTCTTTCTTAAATTTTAAGCTGAACTTTCATAAACTAAACAATGGCTGCTATTGATGGAATGGTGCACACTGACCACAATCTTTGGATGGATGCGGTTAACAGGATAAACCACAGTAGCTGGGGTCTTGGAATATCTTACCCTTACATTTTGTGGTCATTAACCCAGAATAAAAGATGTGACAAAAGAATTAATCCAAAACTCATGATGCCTAAAGTGGTGCTAACGGCTCAGAAACACAAACAAACTAACAGCAGAAGTAGGCCAATTATACACACCCACCCCCCCCCCCACTCACATGATCACAGTTGAGCCTCCATCTCAATGCCATATTCCCATTTTCTCACCATACCCCTTGATACCTTTAAAATCTGAATATCTACCTATTGCTTTCTTGAGTACATTCAATGGTGTGATCTCCACTGGGTAATGAACTAGGCCAGGTGTTAGATTTGGAGGCAGGTGAGCACTTTGCTGATAGTAATCACAATTCAGTTATGTTAGGTAAGGGATAGGTATATACTGCAGGGCAAGAGTTATAGCTGGGGGAAAGGCAATTATGACGCAATTAGGCAAGATTTAGGATGCATAGGATGGGGAAGGAAACTGCAGGGGATGGACACAATTGAAATGTGGAGCTTGTTCAGGGAACGGCTACTGCGTGTCCTTGATAAGTATGTACCTGTCAGGCAGGGAGGAAGTGGTCAAGCGAGGGAACCGTGGTTTACGATAGAAGTTGAGTCTCTTCTCAAGAGGAAGAAGGCTTATGTTAGGATGACACGTGAAGGCTCAGTTAGGCCACTTGAGAGTTACAAGTTAGCCAGGAAGGACCTAAAGAGAGAGCTTAGAAGAGCCAGGAGGGGACATCAGAATTCTTTGGCAGGTAGGATCAAGGAAAACCCTAAAGCTTTCTATAGGTATGTCAGGAATAAAAGAGTAAGATTAGGGCCAGTCAAGGACAATAGTGGGAAGTCCATGGTGTCTGAGGAGATAGGAGAGGCACTAAATGAATATTTTTTTGTCAGTACTTACACAGGAAAATGACAATGTTGTTGAGAATACTGAGATCCAGGCTATTAGACTAGGCAGGATTGAGGTTCACAGGAGGAGGTGTTGGCAATTCTGGAAAGTGTGAAAATAGATAAGTCCCCTGGGCCAGATGGGATTTATCCTAGGATTCTCTGGGAAGCTAGGGAGGAGTTTGCAGAGTCTTTGGCTTTGATCTTTATGTCATCATTGTCTACAGGAAAAGTGCCAGAAGACTGGAGGATAGCAAGTGTTGTTCCCTTGTTCAAGAAGGGGAATAGAGACAACTCTAGTAATTATAGACCAGTGAGCCTTACTTCGGTTGTGGGTAAAGTGCTGGAAAGGATTATAAGAGATAGGATTTATAATCATCTAGAAAGGAATAATTTGATTAGGGATAGTCAACACGGTTTTGTGAAGGGTAGGTCATGCCTCACAAACCTTACTGAATTCTTTCAGAAAGTGGGAGAAAGTGAGCACTGCAGATGCTGGAGATCAGAGTCGAGTGTGGTGCTGGAAAAGCACAGCAGGTCAGGCAGCATCTGAGGACCAGGAGAATCGACATGCCTGATGAAGGGCTTATGCCCAAAACATTGATTCTCCGGCTCCTCGGGTGTTGCCTGACCTGCTGTGCTCTTTCAGAAGATGACCAAACAGGTGGATGAGGGTAAAGTGGTTGATGTAGTGTATAAGGATTTCAGTAAAGCATTTGATAGGATCCCCACAGTAGGCTATTGCAGAAAACATGGAGGCATGGGATTGTGATTTAGTGATTGGGATCAAAAATTGGCTAGCTGAAAGAAAACAGAGGGTGGTAGTTGATGGGAAATGTTCATCCTGGAGTTCAGTTACTTCGGTATACTGCAAGGGTGTATTTTGGGGCCACTGCTGTTCGTCATGCTTACAAATGACCTGGATGAAGATGTAGAAGGATGGGGTAATAAATTTGCAGATGACACTAAGGTCGGTGGAGTTGTGGACAGTGCTGAAGGATGATGCAATTTTCAGAGGGACATAGATAAGCTGCAGAGCTGGGCTGTGAGGTGGCAAATGGAGGTTAATGTGGAAAAGTGTGAGGTGACTCACTTTGGAAGGAGTAACAGGATTACAGAGTATTGGATTAATGGTAAGATTCTTGGTAGTGTGGATGAAGAGAGATCATGGTGCCCATGTACATAGATCCCTGAAAGTTGCCACCCAGGTTGATAGGGTTCTAAAGAAGGGATATTGAGTGTTAGCTCTTATTGGTAGAGGGATTTAGTTTTGGAGCCATGAGGTCATGTTGCAGCTGTACAAAACTCTGGTTCAGCTGCACTTGGAGTATTGCATACAGTTCTGGTTGCTGCATTATAGGAAGGATATGGAAGCATAAGAAAGGGTGTAAAGGAGATTAACCAGGATGTTGCCCGGTATAGAGGGAAGGCCTTATGAGGAAAGGCTAAGGGACTTGAAGTTGTTTTCGTTACAGAAGGTTGAGAGGTGACTTAATAGAGTCATACAAGATGATCAGAGGATTAGAGAGGGTGGACAGCGAGAGCTTTTTTCCTCAGATGGTGATGGCTAGCATGAGGGCACTTGGCTTTAAATTGAGGGGTGATAGATCTAGGACAGATGTCAGAGGTAGTTTCTTTACTCAGAGAGTAGTAAGGGTGTGGAACACCCTGCCTCCAACAGCAGTAGACTTGCCAACTTTAAGGGCATTTAAATGATCATTGAATAAACATATGGATGATAACGAAATAGTGTGGGTTAGATAAGCTTCAGATTGGTTTCACAGGTCAGCATAACACAGAGGGCCTGTACTGCGCTGTTATATTCTATGTTCCATTGTCCCCCGCAGGAGAGAATTCCACAGGTTCACTACCCTTTGAATGAAGAAATATGTGCTCACCTCAGCCCTAAATGGTCCACCCTGTGTCCTGAGACTGTGTCCACTGGTTCAAGACTCCCCAACCAGGAAAAACATTCTCCCTGCATCAATCTGAACAGCTCTATTGGAATTTATTACATTTAAATCTGTTTCCCTCTTGTCCTTCAGAACTCAAATACAGGATGCTGCCTGAACTGCTGTGCTTTTCTAGGACCACTCTAATCTAAACTCCCCGAATGGGAGTCTAGGGCCAGACTGCATCATACGAGTCATAGGCATAGAGATATAAAGCACAGAAACAGATCCTTCGGTCCAACTAATCCATGCCGACCAGATATCATAAATAAAGCTAGTCCCATTTGCCATATCCCTCTAAACCCTTCTTATTCATATACCCACTCAGATGCCTTTTAAATGTTGTAATTGTACCAGCCTCCACCACTTCTTCTGGCAGCTCATTCCATACATGCACCACTCTCTTCATGAAAAAGTTGCCCCTTGGGTCCCTTTTAAATCTCCCCCCCTTCACCCTAAACTTATGCCCTCTAGTTCTGGATTCCCCCCAACATAGGTAAAAGACCTTGTCTTTTCGCCCTATCCATGCCCCTCATGATTTCATAAACTCTATAATGTCACCCCTCAGCCTCCAACGCTCCAGGGAAAAGAGCTCCAGCCTATTCAACCTCTCCATGTAGCTCAAACCCTCCAACCCTGGCAACATCCTTGTAAATCTTTTCTGAACCCTTTCAAGTTTCACAGCATCCTTCCGATAGGAAGGAGACCATAACTGCATGTAGTATTCCAACAGTGGCCTAACCAATATCCTGTACAGCCACAACATGACCTGCGAACTCCTGTACTCAATGCTTTGACTAGTAAGATAAAGCATAACAAACGCTTTCTTCACCAACACCTCAGAATAAGGGGTTGCACATTAAACACAGAGATGAGGAGGAATTTCTTCTCTGAGGGGAATGAATCTGTGGAATTCTTTACCACACAGCTCTGTCGAGGCTGGGTCATTAAGTATATTCAAGGCTGAGATAGATTTTTAAATTAGGAAGGGAATCGAGGATTATGGGGGAAAAGGCAGGAAAGTAGAGTCGAGGATTATTAGATCAACCATGATCTCATTGCACGGCAGAACACAGTAGAGGCCTTTTGGCCGATCAGGTCTGTACTGCTAAAATATACCACTACTTACACTCATCTCACTACCTTGCAGTCATATCCTTGAATGTTATGACATTGCAAGTGCTCATCCAGGTTGAGAGGTTTCCTAACCTCCCAAGCAATGTATTCCAGACCTCTACCACCCTCTGAGTGAAAAGGGGTCCCTCAAGTGTGCTCTAAAGTTCTTTCACTTTAAAATTATACCCCTTTGTTATTGATGCTTCAATGAAGGGGAATAGCTGCATGGGCTAAAATGCTTACTTTTATTGGAGATGCCGGCGTTGGACTGGAATGGACAAAGTTAAAAATCACACAGCCCCAGGTTATAGTGCAACAGGTTTATTCGGAGCGCTGCTCTGAAAGCTAGTGCGTCCAAGTAAACCTGTTGGAGCATAACCAGGTGTTGTGTGACTTTTATGTTCTATTGCTATGACATAGTCTTCCTGTTCATCACTGGTCCGGTGAGTTACCGTCAATGCCAGTCTGCTACAAACAGTCCCAATTCTGTGATGAAGACCTCCCCCCCATCTCAAATACTCGTCACAATGGTAAAAATCACAACGACCTGATAAGGAGCAGCACTCCGAAAGCTAGTACTTCCAAATAAACCTTGTGTTGTGCGATTTTTAACTTTGTCCACCCCAGTCCAACACCGGCTCCTCCACATCATGACTGGGCACAATGGACACAAATTACAGGTAGTTCTCCTATCACACGCATTTCCTTAATGCACACCTATTTTTAATAAAGGTGAATCACGCACTTTTTTTAATAAAGTGAACTCCCATTGGCTGTTGTACGATTCTCATCCCCGGCACTGGGGGGGGGAGGGGGTGTCACAGTGTGTGGAGGACTTGACTCCACGTGGTCAGTCGGATTGTGGGCTGCCTGGTGGAGAGCTTCGTAAAAGAGACATTGCTGCAGTCAGCGATGTTTAATATTAAATTTACTGCATTATCTCATTAAAGTATATGATTTAAAAATTTACTAGACAGTGCTATCGTTTGCGTTAGGCTAACTACTATTTTTGTTTTTGATTTTTTTTAAACTGGTATTTCTGGTGGTTTGCCACAAAGCCTCACTATTTCTATTGCGTGATTTCCTATAACACACTGGAACATAATTACCACATTATAGGAGAACCTCCTGTAATAGCTTTTGGCCTCCAACAGCCAACCTATTATTCCAGCAACAAAGAGAAATATTACAATACACAGCAGGTGAGGTTAGAAGCCACACAAAATCATCCATGGCAGTTTATTCATTAACATTCTCCACAATTCCATACAGTTCGTGCTCAGTTGTGCGTATTCCTACAGGATTCCAATGTCAATTTAATCTCACTCGGATACAGAAATCTTGACTTTTCGGAATCACTGGGATGTTTCCTTTGGAGATCTTCAATTCCACCGATGGAATTTCACAAGGTGCAGTCTGAGCTTTATTCATCCGCGAGGAACGACTCGGGCAAAACAAAAACATGCACTTAGGCTAAGTTTTCTCCTCGTCATTGAATCTCAAAGCACGGGAGGAGATCATTTGGTCCATGTATGTACAAAAAAGAGTTGTTGAGTTAGTTCCTCTCCTCTGTCCTTTCCCCACAGCCATGTACTTTTTGCCTTTTCAAAGTATTATCCAATTTCCTTCTGAAAACTGCGATAGAATCTTTCAAGCAGAGCGTTCAGGATCACAACAATTCACGGTGCAGGAAATAAACCCTTGCCTTATTTGTGGGTCTTCCCCAATTATGTTTCCTCTGCTTACCTACCCACCTGCCACTGGACATGACTGATCCCCAGTTATTCCATCAAAAACCCCACTGTGGCTTTGAACACGTTGACGGAATCTCCCCTTAACCTCCTCCGCTCCAAGGAAAACATTTCCAATTTCTGCAATTTTTCCATACTACTGAAAGCACCTCACCCCCTGGTAACCCTTTGGTCTGAACACTGAAGACCCCATTATAACAAACACAGGCCAACAGGCAGGGAAACAACAGCTGAGCAACTCTCCCAACCACTTCCTCTTAAACTACCATCTCTCAGGCCCAAATAATAACTTGCTCACCCAGGAACCTAACCAGGTGATCATCTGACATACAGGATTCACACCAGGGAAGGGTGCTGTATGTGTATCTTTCATTGAGGGAAGTTCACTCCATGTATATTCGGTTGCGACTCTGCCTGACAGCTAATCTGCAAGGGACAGGTCTCCAAGCTGCTGTAATGTCTGCCTCATAATTATAACGTGTTTTACTGCTTTAAATAAATTAACTCGCAGTCTGTTAATTCCCTGATGAGTGACTGATGATTCCTCCATTAACAGCTGTTAGGAAGCACACCCACATCATCATAAGCCTATCCCTCTTACAACCTTCCATCAGTGGGGTCAACAGCAATATTCTCCTTGCACCAGGAAGCCCCCTGGTGGTGTTCAGCCTCAAAACTACTCCCCCAACCCCCCCCCCCCACCCCCCCCCCCCCCCACCCCCCATCCCAAACCAACACCTCCCACCCGTTCCTTGGTTTAGAGGTAAGGAGAAGTGGGGTTGAACTATTAGTATAGACTGAAAATTCAACCACCTGATTGGATCGCTATCTCACCTGGCCATGTACCGAGTACTTTTCGAGTCGTGAGTTCATGGAATGCCCTGCCAGTAGCAGTGGTGGACTCTCCCTCTTTATGGGCATTTAAACGGGCATTGGATAGGCATATGGAGGATAGTGGGCTAGTGTAGGTTAGGTGGGCTTGGATCGGCGCAACATCGAGGGCCAAAGGGCCTGTACTGCGCTGTGTTTTTCTATGTTTCTATGTTACTTTAAAAGTGACAGAATGGGTCAAGGAGCCACGCTCTTTCAACAGCATTGAAGAGGGACAGGATTCAGTTGCAGATTGTTAGTACTAGGCCAAACCTACAACATAACCAAAAGATGAAGCTTAAAGCAGAAAGTGGAAGTGCTTTGTGTTATTGGCTTAGACATCAAGACCAAGCTAACTCTTAAATGGTTCAGTAAAGGGAGCACTCCTCCACATTTGCGCATACAAGCTCCCTATCGCTGTAACCTCCTACAACCATCTGAGATCTCTGCACTGCTCTAACTCTGAGCACTCCTGATAATTAATTGCTCTGCTATTGATGGTTCTGTCTCAGCTGCCTGACCACCCACATCCCCTCTCCAGCTTAGATCCTAAACTCAGTCCTTCCTGCCTCTCGGTCTCTCTCACCTGTTTTATGACCACTCCTTAAGACCTATCTGTTTAACCAAACTCTTGGGCATCGGACCCAACATCCCCTGCAATGGCTCAGTGTTAAGCTTTGGTAAAGCTCCTGCAAAGCAACTTGGAACACTTTTCTTTATTACTTTAAAGGCAAAAGCAGGTCGCTGCTTCACACGCATGTCCTGGAAGATGGAGTCCCAATATTTGCAATGAATGATTTTATACATCAGGCCATATTTTAAAAAGCAGTTAAGGAGAAGGTTGGACATGATCCCTGATAATGGGCAAAGGAAATCCACTTCTCCCCTTCTTCAAAGCAGCACAGTCAAAAATTCAAAATAGAACACTTTGCCAAATTAACCTTGATTTGGAGATGCCGGTGTTGGACTGGGGTGTACAAAGTTAAAAATCACACAACACCAGGTTATAGTCCAACAGGTTTAATTGGAAGCACACTAGCGTTCGGAGCGACGCTCCTTCACCAGGTGATTGTGGAGGGCTCGATCGTAATACAGAATTTATAGCAAAAATTTGCAGTGTGATGTAACTGAAATTATACATTGAAAAATTGATTGTCTGTTAAGCCTTTCATCTGTTAGAATACAGTGATAGTTTCACTTCTTTCATGTGTAAATCACAAAACACTTTTTTTAAAAAAGTTACATTCTCGGGTTAGCTGTTAACAATGGTGATAGCTAGACCATATGTTGAAGGTGTTAGCCCCCTGTGTTCTCTGTCTATGACCTGATGTTTTGTGATTTACACATGAAAGAAGTGAAACTATCACTGTATTCTAACAGATGAAAGGCTTAACAGACAATCAATTTTTCAATGTATAATTTCAGTTACATCACACTGCAAATTTTTGCTATAAATTCTGTGTTACGATCGAGCCCTCCACAATCACCTGATGAAGGAGCGTCGCTCCGAAAGCTAGTGTTCTTCCAATTAAACCAGTTGTACTATAACCTGGTGTTGTGTGATTTTTAACTAAATTAACATAAAATACATGGTGTATTCTCTTTTACGATTCTACACCATTTCCACATACTCCAATTAACTTTTTGACACATTCAAAGTAAAAGTGCTTCCGTATGAAATGTAGACGCAAACAACATATTAATAAACGCATTACAATGTTTGATCACACAACCATCAGTCGCACACGATCCCAAGATGTCGCGTTTGTGTCGCTTTCCACACTTTCCACTCCTAAGAATAGGAAGCGAAGATTGCAGTGGGAAACCAAAACGACAAAATAAAATCGAACAAACCAAAAAGAAAAAGAAAACAAAGAGACATGATTACAGACAAGCTGCAGCAGTGCACTGGGGAAATGAATCATTTGAATGGTACAGCTAACAAGGCGAAATGAAGTGACGGTTGATTTTAAAAAAGATGTTATGCGTTACCTGTTAGAAAAGAACAGCAGCTAGTCAGCCTGTATATGCCTGGAAGTCTGCGTCTGGTAAAGAAAGAGGAAAAATACAGCGAGAGAGCAAGAGCAGCGATGGTTCGAAAGTGCAACGTTCCAACGACAAGTATTTTCTTAAAAATCTGTCGCTATGTTTTAAAGTTTCAGTTGGGGTTAATATCACAACAATAAAAAAAACCCATGATTTGATCTAAACCACAAGGTCCTGCATAAGGCCAACAGGAATAGGCAATTCAGTCCCCCAAGCCTATCTAAACATTCAATATGAACATGGCTGATCTGTGGCTTAACGTATTGATAAATGGGTTGTAACATTCAGATCAAGATCAGAGTGGTGCTGGAAAAGCACAGCAGGTCAGGCAGCATCCGCGGGGCAGGAAAATAGACATTTCAGGCAAAAGCCCATTAGGAGTAATGATTCCTGATGACCAGCTCCTGCCCGAAACGTCGCTTTTCCTGCTTCTCAGATATTGCCTGACCTGCTGTGCTTTTCTAGCACCACTCTAATCTCCAGCATCTGTAGGACCCACTTTCGCCTACAACATTTAGGTGCAGAGTCAACCATAGTTAAGAACCTCCCCTTTCATTTACATCAGTAACAAGGGTCAAATTGACCCCACAGAATAAGACACTGGCTGAGGACTAAAGACCATTCTCATTATCCAATCAGTGCCTGGCCTTGGAGGGAACACACGAAAGTTTACAAGAATAATACCTGGACTTCAGGGGTTAAATTATGAAGCAAATAAAACAGATTAGGCCTGTTTTCTCTAGGAATTAGAAGGTTAAGGGGTGATCTGATCAAAGTCTTCAAGGTATCAACAGGAAACGACAAGGTAGATAAAAATAAACTATTTCCACTGGTTGGGAATTCTAGAACAGGAGCATATTCTGAGCACGAGGGCCAGAGCTTTCAGGAGAGGTGTTGGAAAACACTTCCAGACAAAAAGAGTGGGAGAGCTTTGGAATTATCTTCCACAAACAACAGTGGATGCTGGATCAGTCGTTAATTTTAAATCTGTAATCGATCATTTCTTTTGTTAAGCAATGGTATTAAGGGATATGGACCAAAGAAGGTACATAGAGTTAGGTCACAGATCTGGCATGATCTCATTGAACAGCAGAATAGGCTCAAAGGGCTGAATGGCCTACTTCTGTTCCTATGTTCGCCTTAACTCAACTCACCTGTCAATTCACCAACAACAATTTTTATTAAGGTTGCGCCTTTAACGTAATTAAATGACCAAGATGCTAGAGAGGAATGTTAAAAAGCCAACATTTGACACTGAGCCATGGAAGGGCTATGATGTTAGCTGACCACGAGCTTGAACAAAGACCTGAGTTTTGAAGGACTGTCCTAAAGAAGTGGGGAGAGACACAGAATGTTGGGAGCAAATTCCAGAACCAAGGGAGCCAGGTCACTGCAGACACAGCCACCAATGATGGAGTGATTGAGCTTGGAATGTGCAAGGATCTGGAGTCAGAGGCATGCAAAGATCTCAGTAAGTTGCAGTGTTGGAAGAGGCAATAGAAATAGGGAGGAGCAAGGCCATGGACAGATTTGGCATTGCTCAACCAGGGACCAACGTAGATCAGTGAGACTTCATCCAAGTAGTTTTAGATTATCTGAAATGTACACAAGGCAGAAGGTAGGAGTGAAATTTTATACAAAAAATAAAAAAAACAAGACTGCTAGAGAAACCCAGCAAATCTGTGGAGTCAGAAACAGAGTTAATGTTTTGAGTCCAATATGACTCCTCTTGAGAACTTCAGTCAGCAAGCCTGCAAACTTGGGGGGAATTTTCCTCATCCATTATCACTGGATCCACTTGCACAAAAGTATTCAATCTTGACTTTCAAATACCAATTACCCTCAGCTTCCACAGCCCTCAAGAAAGAGGACACCGGGTTTCCAATGTCAAATACTCCCAGGATAGGGTCAACATGTGGCTAGATACAGAGTCAAGCTCCCTCTACGTTGCCCCCATCAAACACTCCCAGGACGTTGATTCTCCTGCTCCTCGGATGCTGCCTGACCTGCTGTGCTTTCCCAGTAACACACTCTCGACTCTGATGTCCAGCATTGGCAGTCACTTTCTCCTAAATCTAAAGTAGCCTGTTTCTGCAATGTACTGCTTTAAGAAATGCAATGTACTGCTTTAAGAAATAACCCTCGATGCAGTCTACAGATTTATACTCTGTGTCGCCCTTCCCCATTTGATTTATTCAGTCAATTTGCAGATTAAAATCACCATGACAATCATAGTGTCCTTCTTATGCACCTCCATTATTTCCTGATTTATACTTTGTCCTATAGCAAGGCATCGCTTTGGAGGCTATAGGTGACCCTCCTGTGAATTCTTACCCTTGCCATTCCTTTTCTTCCCCAAACTATTCCACACCACGACATATCTGTATCACTGCTTACCACTGCGCTGATACCTTCATTTATTAACCAAGCTACCCCACCTTCTTTTCCTTTTTGCCTATTTTTTCTAGAACTGAATACCCTTGAATATCGATTTTCCAATCCTGGTCACCCTGCAACCATGTTTCTGTGACAGCTATCAAATCATATCCATTTATTACTATTTGTGTAGTCAACTCATCTAGCTTGTTAAAAATGCTGTGTTTTCAGACAAAGAGCCTTAACCATTTATTTTCTTTACCAGTATTACTTTCTCTAGTTCCAATTTCTGCTGTACTCTTCTGTGCATGTTTTCCTGTAACACTTTGATGTTACAGGCTCCTTTAGGGCTTTGGATAGAGGTGAGGGAAGAGGTGTGGGCGCAGGTTTTACAGTTCCTGCGGTGGCAGGGGAAAGTGCCAGGATGGGAGGGTGGGTTGTAGGGGGGCGTGGACCTGAAGAAAGGAGCCTTCCACATCCATCAAAGTTTTACCTGCACATCCACTAATATCATTTATTGCATCCGTTGCTCACGATGCGGTCTCCTCTACATTGGGGAGACTGGGCACCTCCTAGCAGAGCGCTTTAGGGAACATCTCCGGGACACCCACACCAATCAACCACACCGCCCCGTGGCCCAACATTTCAACTTCCCCTCACACTCTGCCGAGGACATGGAGGTCCTGGACCTCCTTCACCGCCGCTCCCTCACCACCAGACGCCTGGAGGAAGGACGCCTCATCTTCTGCCTCGGAACACTTCAACCCCAGGGCATCAATGTGGACTTCAACAGTTTCCTCATTTCCCCTTCCCCCACCTCATCCTAGTTTCAAACTTCCAGCTCAGCACTGTCCCCATGACTTGTCCGGACTTGTCCTACCTGCCTATCTCCTTTTCCACCTATCCACTCCACCCTCTCCTCCCTGACCTATCACCTTCATCCCCTCCCCCACTCACCCATTGTACTCTATGCTACTTTCTCCCCACCTCCACTCTCCTCTAGCTTATCTCTCCATGCTTCAGGCTCACTGCCTTTATTCCTGATGAAGGGCTTTTGCCCGAAATGTCGATTTTGAAGCTCCTTGAATGCTGCCTGAACTGCTGTGCTCTTCCAGCACCACTAATCCAGAATCTGGTTTCCAGCATCTGCAGTCATTGTTTTTACTCTCTCACATTGTTTGAGAAGCTGATAACTATGCCCTCTGTCCTGCTCATTAAGAAATTTCTGACTTGCTCACACATGCTCTTTATGAAGCAGCTACCTCTGAGCTTTCTTGCCATCAGTGTCAGACGCAATGCAGACTTGCTGGAAATCGTTTTCCAGTGGCTTTCTGCAGGGCTTGGTGCTGGGGCTCTTGTGGTTCATGTTTAACATGAATGATTTGAACTTTAATGTGGGGGATATGATGAAAATGTTGTGGATGATACAAAAATTGGCAGGGTGGCAAATAATGAGGAGGATAGCTGTGAACTGCAGGAGGCTATTGATGGACTAATTAGCTGGGCAAAGCATGGGGTTAGATAAAGCTGCCTCAACACTGGCCCTATCAAGCGCTCTTAAGATAGGGACAGCATTGTTTTTCTTTTTTATTCAATCATGTGATGAGGGCATTGTTGGCTGGGCAATTAAGAGTCAACCACATTGCTGTGGGTCTGGACTAATATGTAGGCCAGACCAGGTAAGGATGGTAGTTTCTCTCCTGAAAGGACATTAGTGAACCAGATGGGTTTTTTTCCAAAAATCAGCAAGGGTCCCATGGCATCATTCCAGATTATTTTTATTCAATTCAAATTCCACCATCTGAAATGGCATTATTCCACCCCAAGTCTCCGGAATGTTAACTGGGTCTCAGGATTAACAGTCCAGTGAGAATACTACCAGATCATCACCTCCTCTAGATACAGAGGAAAGCTCCAACTACACTAGCCATAGATTTGCTTCTGATGACTAACCCTACTGTGGCAACGTGAAATTTCTTGGTCTGCTCACAAACTTCCTGTGATCCATCTGAATATTGTGCCCAATTGGAGCAGATGTAACCTGTGATGTCAACTCAAAAGAAATCAGTATCAGACCATTGAAACCCAATTCATAGAAGACCACAACTAGAAGAGAAGCACGGTTGACCTTAATCCAATGCACCCCTCAGGAAATGGATAGGACTTGGTGTGATTTACAATCTCGGACAGTCTTACCCTGTGAACAACCTTTATTCTCAGGCAGATTGCTTAATCATGGCATTCAACTCAAACCCCTTGGAAGTTAAACCACTACCAACTGGTTCAGGACACCTCTCAAAACAGCCCACAGCATCAATCATACATCACAAAAAAACCACCACCACCTCTGCCCACTGAGCATCACAGCACAAGTGGAAACAGGGATATAATAGTAAAAATGGAGAGTGCTGGAGAAACTCACGGGGGGGGGGGGGGGGAAAGGGTAAAGAAGCAGGAGGGAAAGGGTGTGAGAGAGAGGGAAAGGGTGAGGGTGTAGGAGAGGGTGAGGGGGTAGGAGAGGGCGAGGGGGTAGGAGTTTTCATACTTGAATTCCATATGACCTCTTCGGGACTGAAGCGGTGTGCGTGGTCTGGAAAGTGGTTGTTTTTATCCTATTGACAAAGGAGGAGCTCTCTGTCTCTCTTACCCCCTTTATAACAGAATAAACACCATTATTTTCCAGCAGCCCTTCAGTGCATATTGGACTCGAAGCGTTGACTGTTTCTCTCTCCACAGAGGCTGCCAGACCTGCCAAGTTTCTCCAACACTTTCTGGGTTTGTTTTTCAGGCTTCCAGCATCCACAGTTCTTTGTTTTTTAGTTCCCTGAGCCTGTTGCCAAACAATTTGACTGCTCCATTGCCTGAGCTCATCGGTTGCTAAAACTCCCCACCGTGCCCTGGCGACCCATACCTCAGCGACCTGGCCCCCTAGCTCTGAAAATCCCCTCCGCAAAGCATCGCCATCCCTTGCCATCTTTAACCCTCACAACCTGCCCATTTAAAGAGGCGTTTTGCACATTCCCCCAACTCTCCTTGCTAACATTGCCCTGTGTGGACTCAGCATCAAAGTTTAGTTTAATGACACAGCTGTGAAGTGACTTGGGGCGGTGTTAAAGAATACAAATTCAAATTGCTATTGAGAACAATCAGACCCGACACGTGGGCGGCACGGTGGCACAGTGGTTAGCACTGCTGCCTCACAGCGCCAGAGACCCGGGTTCAATTCCCGCCTCAGGCGACTGACTGTGTGGAGTTTGCATGTTCTCCCCGTGTCTGCGTGGGTTTCCTCCGGGTGCTCCGGTTTCCTCCCACAGTCCAAAGATGTGCAGGTCAGGTGAATTGGCCATGCTAAATTGCCCGTAGTGTTAGGTAAGGTGTAAATGTAGGGGTATGGGTGGGTTTCGCTCCGGCGGGTCGGTGTGGACTTGTTGGGCCGAAGAGCCTGTTTCCACACTGTAATCTAATCTAAAAAAAAAATTAAAGTCGCAATGAGCTGACAATCTTGTTTATATATGGCGTTAATTTGTCTTTGAATTTCTCATTGTTGTGCCATCTCCTATAACGATGAGTTAGTAAATTGTGGGGGGGGGGGGGATGGGGTCGATATCAAGTAGCAATCAGCACCAACAGCCTCATTCAGGACAGGAGACATTTCCAATCCCACTTTGTCTTCTTTGGCTGCTTCTGCTTCTTGGCTACACTCAGTGTCTCTGGCTGGTGCCCACTGGTGCTCGCAGCCTGCCCTCTGCTGCCAGCTGACCGGGGACTCCCTCGAGCCGGGTGGGCTGCCGCACGCCCAGCTACCCTTCTCCCATCCGCCGGTGCTCCCCGTGACGTGCCGCGCCTCTTGCCCCTCCCGCCACGCCCACCTGATCCACGCCCTCGGGCCTCCATCTCCGACAGGCTGTAGGCCATGGCCAGCTGCAAGTCCTCGTCCTCCTCAGAGTCCTCGTCGTCGTCGAGGTAGTATGGCCGCGAGGTACCAGGTATCTGACCGTGAGCCACTCGCAAGGTGTGCTGCTGTTGGCCCCGCTGCTCCCTCCGACTCAGCTCAATGGCGAGGGCTACCTGGTCTTCCTCACCTGGACAGGACGAACCAAACAGTGAATAACCACAGGCTGAGACACCAGCCAGCACCTTGCCAAGTTATGTGTTCGCTTCCGAGCGTAGACAGTAACTGTGCGATCCTGGATTAAACAGATACAGGTTGCGGATACAGACCATTTGGCCCATCGTGACAGCGACTGCTCTCCGAATGTGCACTACCACTTAGCACCATTCCCCTTCCCTGCACATTATAAAGAATCACTTAACACCCTTTTGAATGCCTCAGTTGAACCTGCCTCCGCTACACTTTCTGGCAGCACAATCCAGATCCGTGAGGAAAAGCTTTCTCTCACCTCCCATTTACTTCAATTGCAAAACTCTTTAAATCTGTGCCCTCTAGTTTTTACTCATTGAATCATCATTGTATCCCTACAGTGTGGAAACAGACCATTCAGCCCGACAAGTCCACACCGACCCTCTGAAGAGTAACCCACCCCATTACTCTACATTTACCCCTGACCTACGCAACCCTGAACATTATGGGCAATTTAGTACAGCAAATTCTTCAGATTCTTTCATAAGCAGATACAGTTTCTGGCGACTGTGTCTGGGTACCTTAACAGTTTTGAAAACATCGATCAGATCTTTGCTTTCCTCTCCCATAAATGAGCACATGAAATAGAAGCAGAATTAGACCTCTTCGCCCCTCAGGCCTGTTCTGCCATTCAATAAGGTCATGATTGGTCTACTTGTATCATAGTCCCTGATAACTGTCAAGTCCATTGCTTAACAAGAACCATTCACTTCTGTTTTGAAAATATTAAATAACTCCAGTTCCACCACCTTCTGAGGCAGAGAACTCGAGTGTCACGCAACACTCAGAGAAAAGTTGCTCATTTCTGTCCTGAAAGGGTCACCCCTAATTTTAAAAGTGTCCTCTCATTCTGGACTTATTCATGTGAGGAATTTATTGCTGAACTTTATTGCATGGCCCTCCATGGCATTGCATTCCAGATCATAGCAATCACTGATTATCAAGGATTTATCTTAGCTCTAATGTTTTGACCATTGGACACTCAACTTCTCAACGTCACTTAGAGATGGGCAATAATGCCGACCCAGCTAGCAATGGCCATATTTCACAAATTAATTCAAAAGACATGTTGGATGAGTGGACAGACAGGTGGCAGATGAAGTTCAACGCAGGGAAGTGAGAGATGATGCATTTTGACAGAGAGCATCTTGCCAAGACCAATATGGACCTTATAGACTTCAAGTCACTCCACAACACTTGTTTTTACCTTGTTTCCCCCAGGGGAAACAAGGTAAAAACAATGACTGCAGATTCTGGATTAGTGGTGCTGGAAGAGCACAGCAGTTCAGGCAGCATCCAAGGAGCAGCAAAATCGACGTTTCGGGCAAAAGCATCCTGATGAGGGGCTTTTGCCCGAAACGTCGATTTCGCTGTTCCCAGAGGAAACAAACCCACTCATAGCTACCTTCATAGTACAACCCATTCATCCCAGGTACTAGTCTGGTAAACCTGCTCTGAACAGCCGCCGATGCATTCAGATCCTTACTTAAATGAGATCAAAATGACACAAAGCAGTTTCTTAGACTGTGTCTCCATGCTTCACCTCATGCTTCTCTGCATTGAACTTCATCTGCCACATAACTCTCCACTCCCCGACTCACCAAGGTCCAATGGTAAAAGAATTAGAGTGAACATAAATTCTTTACAATCTACTATGATCTGGAATGTAAGGCCAAAGGGGACGATGGAAACAGGGGGCAACTTCTTCACACAGAGAGTGGTGCGTAAATGAAATGGCTGTCAGAGAAAGTGGTTGAGGCAGGTACAATCGAAAAACATTTAGATAGGTATATGGTTTAAAGGGATATGGACCAAATGCAGGCAATTGGAACTAGCTGAGTACACAGCATGGTTAACATGGACCAAAAGAGAACAAAGAACAAAGAAAATTTACAGCCCAGGAACAGACCCCTCAGCCCTCCGAGCCTGAACCGATCCAAATCCACTGTCCAGTTTGGGCTGAAGGGTCTGTTTCCATGCTGTATTACTCTATGACTAAGTGAAACAGTTCTAATTAACTTCTTTAATCTAGCTTCATAAATGAAGGTTCCCATCTCTGGAACCACTCTTGTAAACCACTTTGCAATTTTTCCAATACCTTCACATCTTTGCTAAAATGTGGTACCCAGATCAATACTCTAGCTGAGCTGTAAATGATGTTTTATACAAGTTCAGCAAAACTCCCTTGCTCTCACATTCTACATCCTAGACACTGCATGCTTTATTAACAACCATCTTCACCTTACCCTGCCACCTTTATGCATAAATGTATCTAGATCTCTCTGCTCCTGCACACCCTTTAGAGTAAAGCCCTATGATTTATACTCTCTCACCATATTCTTTCTACCAAAATGCATCATCATATCCCATTTCTCTGCGTTGAACTTCATCTGCCACCTGTCTGTCCACTCCACCAACATGTTTCTTGAATTTATTAATGGAATATGAACCTTTCCAGCTGGGTCTGCAAAATTACCCATCCCTAACTAACTGTGAGAAGGTGGTCCAATGATAAAAGTGTTAGAGCAATGATAAATCCTTTATATAACCAGTGATTGCTATCATCTGGAATGTAATGCCACCGAGAGCCATAGATGCAAGTTCAACAATAAATTCAATGTTAATAGTCGATATTTGAGATGGAGTTTTCTGGGTTATGGGAAAAGAGCAGGGAGAGCGGGGGGGGGGCAATATCAGGCAGCTCTTTCAAACTGCCAGCACAGGTGTGATGGGCCAAAAGGCCTCCTTCTGATTTGTAACATTCTATGATTCATTCTCATCTGTTTGCCAGCTTACTAAAAAAATGATTTGGAGATGCCGGCGTTGAACTGGGGTCTACAAAGTTAAAAATCACACAACACCAGGTTATAGTCCTACAGGTTTAATTGGAAGCATAACCACCTGGTGGAGGAGCGGCACTCCGAAAGCTAGTGCTTCCAATTAAACCTGTTGGACTATAACCTGGTGTTGTGTGATTTTTAATCAAAGAAATGATGCACTTCTCTCATTGTCAACCAATGTACCCACTTTATTTTGGCCAGAGCATAGATCTTGACTCCCAACCTCCAACCCAATGTCTCACTTCAGTCACCTGTCTTGAGACTGCCATCTTGTGTTCCTTTGGTGGTGTTGAGGACAGGGAGGGCTCAGGGAAGAATTCTGTGCTCCGAGCAATAACCGCACTGAAATGGCCCAACTCATTCCCTGCAAAAATGTGTGTTGAGTAAAAATAGTAGGATGCTGTCAATTTGGTTCGAATTTGAACACTGGTCCTAAAAATGATGTTTATACACGTGAACCTGTAATTGGTATTAATACAGTGCCTTTAACATAATAAAAATGTGCCAATAAGATTCAGCACATGTAGCAAGCACTGAAGATCATTGGAAATTTGAGCAGGCCATTCAGCCCATCAAGTGTACTCTGCCTTCAACTAGACTATGGTTGACCTTAAGAGGCTACCTCTTGCAAAAATGCCATCCCGTATTCCCAATTCCTCCGCCTCCGCCGTATCTGCTCCCAGGAGGAGCGGTTCCACCATAGAACACACCAGATGGCCTCCTTCTTTAGAGACCGCAATTTCCCTTCCCACGTGGTTAAAGATGCCCTCCAACGCATCTCATCCACATCCCGCACCTCCGCCCTCAGACCCCACCCCTCCAACCGCAACAAGGACAGAACGTCCCTGGTGCTCACCTTCCACCCTACCAACCTTCGCATAAACCAAATCATCCGCCGACATTTCCGCCACCTCCAAACAGACCCCACCACTAGGGATATATTTCCCTCCCCACCCCTCTCCGCCTTCCGCAAAGACCGTTCCCTCCGTGACTACCTGGTCAGGTCCACGCCCCCCTACGACCCACCCTCCCATCCTGGCACTTTCCCCTGCCACCGCAGGAACTGTAAAACCTGCACCCACACCTCCTCCCTCACTTCTATCCAAGGCCCCAAAGGAGCTTTCCACATCCATCAAAGTTTTACCTGCACATCCACTAATATCATCTATTGTATCCGTTGCTCCCGGTGCGGTCTCCTCTACATTGGGGAGACTGGACGCCTCCTAGCAGAGCGCTTTAGGGAACATCTCCGAGACACCCGCACCAATCAACCACATCGCCCAGTGGCTCAACATTTCAACTCCCCCTCCCACTCTGCCGAGGATATGGAGGTGCTGGGCCTCCTCCACCGCCGCTCCCTCACCACCAGACGCCTGGAGGAAGAACGCCTCATCTTCCGCCTCGGAACACTTCAACCCCAGGGCATCAATGTGGATTTCAACAGTTTCCTCATTTCCCCTTCCCCCACCTCATCCTAGCTTCTAACCTCCAGAAACTCGATCCCCTGACCTGTCCGGACTTGTCCGACCTGCCCAGCTCCTTTTCCACCTATCCACTCCACCCTCTCCTCCCTGACCTATCACCTTCATCTCCTTCCCCACTGACCTATTGTACTCTATGCCACTCTCTCCCCACCCCCACCCTCCTCTAGCTTATCTCTCCACGCTTCAGGCTCTCTGCCTTTATTCCTGATGAAGGGCTTTTGCCCGAAACGTCGATTTTGCCTGTCCTCGGATGCTGCCTGAATTGCTGTGCTCTTCCAGCACCACTGATCCAGAATATGGTTGACCTTAAAGCCATTCGCCCACGCTATTCTTATATCCCTTGATATCCAGAAACTTATTGATCTCTGTCCTGAACATTCCCAATTGATAAAGCCTTCAAAGCTCCCTGGGGTAGAAAATTCTGAAGATTCAGCACCCCTAAGTTAATAAATTGCTCTCAACTCAGTCCTTGCCTTTTATTCTGACAGTATATGCCCTGGTTCTAGACTTTCCCCACCCTCCCCCTTATCCCAGCAAAGCATGCTCTTTGTATCTGTCTTGTTGAAGCCAGTAAGAATTTTGTTTGCTTGAATGAGATGACACCTTATTCTTCTGGATTATAGAGAACACAAGCCCACTCTTCACAATCTCTCCTCAGAGGACCATCGCACCATCCCAGGGATCAGTATGCGGTTAACCTTTACTCCATGACAAGTACACCCTTCCATTAGCAAGGAGGTCAAGACTGTCCATAACACTCCAGGGACAATTTCATCAAAGGTTCTTGTAAGTCTGTAAGAACTAGGAGCAGAATTAGGCCATTCGGCCCATCAAGTCTGCTCCAACATTCGATCATGGCTGATACGCTCCTCACTCCCATTTTTTTGCCTTCTCCCCATAACCCTTCAACCCATCACCAATTAAAAATCTCTAACTCCTCCTTAAATTTACTCATTGTCCCAGCATCCACCGGACTTTGGGGTAGAGAATTCCACAGATTCACAACCCTTTGGGAGAAGTAGCTTCTCCTCAACTCTGTTGTAAATTTGCTTCCCCTTATCCTAAGACTATGACCTCTCACCCTAGAATGTCCCATAAGAGGCAGCATCCATTCCATATCTATTTTATCCACAACTTTTATCATCTTGAATACCTCAATTTGATCTCCCCTCATTCTTCGAAATTCCAGGGAGTATAGACCTAAACTGGTCAATCTCTCTTCATACTATAAACCCCTCATCTCTGGGATCAATCTAGTGAACCTATTATGAACTGCCTCCAATGCCACTACTCTATCCTCAAATAAGGGGATGAAAACCATGCAAAATACTTCATGTGCGGTCTCACCAATGCCTTGTATCGTTGCAACAATACTTCCTAACCATGATATTCTATTCCTTTAGGTATAAAAGCTAACACTCCGGTCACTTTCTCTAGTATCTGTCATATCTGCATGCTAGCTTTCTGTGACTTATGAGCAAGGACACCCAGATCCCTCTGCACCAGTTTCTCCCCATTTAGGTCACCTTCCCATTTTTCCAACCAAAATGCACCAGCTCACACTTATCCATATTCTGTACAATTACAGCAAGACGTCTTAACTCCTGTACTTGAATCCTCTTGCAATGAAGACCTTGGGATCCCATAGTTACATCTGGAATAGCATTGCTCTATAATCTCCAGGATGATGAAGAGAGATTTGATCTAATTGAAACGTACAAAATTCTGAGAAGACTTAACAAGGGTAGATGTTGACAGGCTGTTTCATTGGAGAGTCAAGTTCTAAAGGCTAAAATCTAAGGATAAGGAGTCAGCTTTTTAGAACCAATATGAGGAGAAATTTTTCTTGCGTCTTTAGAATTGTTCACCCCAGAGAGTTGTGGATGCTCAGTCTTGAATATGCTGGATGCATGACAAATGAAATAAAGGGATATGGGGATCAGGTGGGGAAGTGAAGTCAACGTAGAATTTTAGTTATGACCTGAAGTAATGATGGAAGAGGCTAGAGAGACTGAACGGCCCAGTTCTGTTCCTATTTCTTGTGTTCTTTTACAAACTAGACAACGTTTAACACCAAATCACAAAGTTAGGACAGGTGGTCAGGGCTTTTGCCCGAAATGTCTAGTCTCCTGCTCCTCGGATGCTGCATGACCTGCTGTGCTTTTCCAGCATCACTATAGACGCTGATCTCCAGCATCTGCATCCTCACTTTTGCCCAGGTGGTCAAAAAACTGGCTGAAGACATGAATTTTAAGGAGAAGTGTGAGGTAGAGAGATGGGCTGGGAATTCCAAAGTTTATGACCTAGATAGATTAGATTAGATTATCTACAGTGTAGAAACAGGCCCTTCAGCCCAACAAGTCTACACCAACCCTCCGAAGAGTAAACCACCCAGACCCATTTCCCCTCTGACTAATGTACCTAACACTATGGGTAATTTAGCATGGCCAATTCACCTGACCTGCACATCTTTGGAGTGCGGGAAGAAACTGGAGCACCCGGAGGAAACCCACGCAGACACAGGGAGAATGTGCAAACTCCACACAGGCAGTTGCCTGAGGCTGGAATCGAACCCGGGTCCCTGGTGCTGTGAGGCAGCAGTGCTAACCACTGAGCCACCATGCCACCCCCTGATAGCTGTGGCACAGCCATCAATGGAGGTACCAGGAGATCTGGGATGCAAGAGGGATGAATATCTGCAACATTCAGGTGGAGGGCTCACAAGTTAAGAGGAAACCCCCCCCCCCTTAATGGGCGTATGTTCATGAAGTGTGCGAGGAAGCATCACCATGCACTCATTGTTTTCCTTCATCGGGGTCTCTTGTTGGGCTTATCTTTCAGACAGTCAGAGAAACCATCACTGCAGAGCTGGGTTTTGTAACACTTATTTGGAACATAGTACAACCTCACTGAAGAAGGTCATTGTCTTTTTTCTTTATTCATGGGATGTAAGTGTCAATGACTAGGCCAGCATTTATTGCCCATCCCTAATTGCCCAGAAGGCAGTTAAGAGTCAACCACATTGCTGTGGGTCTGGAGTCACATGTAGGCCAGACCAGGTAAGGATGGCAGTTTCCTTTCCTAAAAGACATTTGTGAACCAGATAGATTTTTCTGACAATCAGCAATGGGGTTATGGTCATCATTAGATTCTTAATTCCAGATTTTCTTTTTAATTGAATTCAAAATTTCACCATCTGTCGTGGCAGGATTCAAACCTGGCTCCCAAGAACATTATCTGGGTTTCCAGATTAACAGTCCAGCGATAATACCACTAGGCCATCACCTTCTGGACACTTGCTTTAGAAACCTGTACTTCATTCATCTCTCACTCCCATAGTGTACCCCGGTCTCTTGGTACCTCTGCACATCAACCAGACCAGGACATACCGAGTGATGTCGATGGAGGAATCAACAATGATGCCCACTGGCATAATTCTAGAGTTATGATCCAGATTTTCTTTTTGGATGGCTCTCCACACAATGCTACCAGGTTCCAGATGTGAAGAAAGATATTATTGTATGGCGTGGACTAGATTGGGTATGCCTTTTATATTGCTTCCTGACTCGAAGTGTAGGTCAGTTGAATATTTTATCTGGCGTTGTTTCTTTATTTTTGTGGCAGTTTGATATAACTTTCTAGGCCACTTCAAAATGAGGTTAAGAGTCAGCCATCTCAATATGGAACTAGAGTTATATATAGGTACGTACCAGGACACAACAGCAGGTTTCATTCATTAATATCAATTAGTGAACAAGTTGGGATTTATTTGAGTGTGCTGAAGGCTCTGATCATCAGATGAAATGTTATACTGAGATCCTGCTGGACCTCCCAAATGAACATTTAAAAATCCCACGGTATTATTTAAAAGGAATGAGTTTTGACTGGAGTCATACGTGGCACATAGCAAGATGGTTGTGGTTATTGGAGGCCAATAATCTCAGCTCTGGGACATTGCTGCAGGAGCTCTTCAGGGTACTGTCTAAGGCCCAACTACCTTCAGCTGCTTCATCAATGGCCTTCCCTCCATCATAAGGTTAGGGAAGGATGTTCGCGATGATTACACATTCCTTGGGTACCGTTCAGTTTGCGACAAGACCTGGGCAACTCTTAGCCTCGGGTTGATAACTTCTGCCACTTGGTGATAGCAGTCAAACCATTACTCTTTGGTATCCAACAACGTTTTTATTGAATCCAGCACCAAATATATCCTGAGAAAACCACTGATGAATCTGTGGAATTCCCTGCCCAGCGAAACAGGTGAGGCTACCTTGTTGAATGTTTTTAAGGGAAAAAATCGATAGACATTTTAAACAGTAAAGGAATTAAGAGTCATGGTGAGTGGGTGGGTAAATGAAGCAGAGTCCACAAAAAGATCAGCCATGATCTTATTGAATGGTGGCACAGACCAAATGGCCTACTCCTGCTCCTAGTTCTTATGTTGTTATAAACTTTAAGTGCACAAGCCACATAAATACTGGGGACGCACAAGCAAGTCAAAGGCTGGAAATTCTGCTGAATGTAACTTGCCTCATCACCACCCAAACTCTGTCCACATTCTACAATGTTAGTTTGTCCAATGTGTGCAGGAGGGTTTCCTGACACAATATGTAGACAGGCCAACAAGAGGTGAGGCCATACTGGATTTGGTTCTGGGTAATGAACCAGGCCAGGTGTTAGAATTGGAGGTAGGTGAGCACTTTGGGGACAGTGACCACAATTCAGTGACTTTTACTCTAGTGATGGAGAGGGATAAGTGTGCACTGCAGGGCAAGAGTTATAGCTGGGGGCAGGGAAATTATGATGCGGTGAGGCATGACTTAGGATACATGGCTTGGAAAAGTAGGCTTCAAGGCAAGGGCGTAATTGATATGTGGAGCTTGTTAAAGGAGCAACTATTGAGTGTCCTTGATAAGTATGTACCCGTGAGGCAGGGAGGAAAGGGTCGTGTGAGGGAGTCGTGGTTTAATAAGGAGTTGGAATCCCTTGTTAAATGGAAGAGGGCGGCCTATGTAAAGATGAGGCGTGAAGGTTCAATTGGGGCGATTGAGAGTTATAAGGTAGCCAGGAAGGACCTGAAGAGAGAGCTAAGAGCAGCAAGGAGGGGACATGAAAAGTCCTTAGTTGGTAGGATTAGGGAAAACCCTAAGGCTTTCTATAGCTATGTCAGGAATAAAAGAATGACTAAGGTAGGAATAGGTCCAGTCAAGGATAGTAGTGGGAAGTTGCATGTGGAGGCTGAAGAGATTGGGGAGACACTGAATGAATACTTTTCATCAGTATTCACTCAGGAACAGGACATTGTTGCCGATGTGAATACTGAGTCACAATTAAGTAGAATGAATGGCTTTGAGGTATGTAGGGAAGAGGTGTTGGAAATTCTGGAAAGGGTGAAAATAGATAAGTCCCCTGGGCCTGATGGCATTTATCCTAGGATTCTCTGGGAAGCAAGAGAGGAGATTGCAGAGCCATTGGCCTTGATTTTTATGTCCTCGTTGTCTACAGGAGTAGTGCCAGAAGACTGGAGGCTAGCAAATGTGGTTCCCTTGTTCAAGAAGGGGAGTAGGGATAACCCTAGTAACTATAGGCCGGTGAGTCTCACTTCTGTTGTGGGCAAAGTCTTAGAGAGAATTGTAAGGGACAGGATTTATGAACATCTGGATAGGAATAATGTGATCAAGGATAGTCAGCATGGTTTTGTGAAGGGCAGGTCGTGCCTCACAAATCTTATTGAATTCTTTGAGGAGGTGACTAAGGAGGTGGACGAGGGGAAAGCGGTAGATGTGGTGTATATGGATTTTAGTAAGGCGTTTGATAAGGTTCCCCATGGTAGGCTACTTCAAAAAATATGGAGGTATGGCATTGAGGGTGAGTTGGAGGTTTGGATTAGGAATTGGCGGGCTGGAAGAAGACAGAGGGTAGTAGTTGATGGTAAAAGTTCATCTTGGAGTGCCGTTACTAGCGGTGTTCCGCAAGGATCTGTTTTGGGCCCATTGCTGTTTGTCATTTTTATAAATGACCTGGAGGAGAGGCTAGAAGGTTGGGTGAGCAAGTTTGCGGATAATACGAAAGTCGGAGGAGTTGTTGACAGTGAGGAAGGATGTGGCAGGTTACAGCGGGATATAGATAAGCTGCAGAACTGGGCAGAAAGGTGGCAAATGGAGTTCAATGTAGCTAAGTGTGAGGTGATTCACTTTGGGAAGAGTAACAAAAAGATGGGGTACTGGGCTAATGGTCGGATACTTGGTAGTGTGGATGAGCAGAGGGATCTTGGTGTCCATGTACACAGATCTTTGAAAGTTGCCACCCAGGTAAATAGTGCGGTGAAGAAGGCATATGGCGTACTGGCTTTTATTGGTAGAGGAATTGAGTTCCGGAGTCCTGAGATCATGTTGCAGTTGTATAAGACTCTGGTGCGGCCGCATCTGGAGTATTGTGTGCAGTTTTGGTCGCCATACTATAGGAAGGATGTGGAGGCACTGGAACGGGTGCAGAGGAGGTTTACCAGGATGTTGCCTGGTATGGTAGGAAGATCATATGAGGAAAGGCTGAGGCACTTGGGGTTGTTTTCATTGGAGAAAAGAAGGTTTAGGGGTAACTTGATAGAGGTGTACAAGATGATTAGGGGTTTAGATAGGGTTGACCGTGAGAATCTTTTTCCACGTATGGAGTCAGGTATTACGAGGGGGCATAGCTTTAAATTAAGGGGTGGTAGGTATAGGACAGATGTTAGGGGTAGGTTCTTTACTCAGCGAGTCGTGAGTTCATGGAATGCCCTGCCAGTAGCAGTGGTGGACTCTCCCTCTTTATGGGCATTTAAGCGGGCATTGGATAGGCATATGGAGGATAGTGGGTTAGTATAGGTTAGGTGGGCTTGGATCGGCGCAACATTGAGGGCCAAAGGGCCTGTACTGCGCTGTATTCTTCTATGTTCTATGTTCTAAGTTAGGATCCACTTGCTTGCATGAGTGTACCTCCAATAACATTCAAAAAGCTAAGCACCACCCGGGACAAAGCAGCTCGCTTGATCAGCGCCCTGACCACCCACACGGACACAATGGCAGTAGTGTGTAACATCTAAACGTTGCACTAGAGGAACTCATTCAAGTGACAGGAGCTTTCAGATCTGCCACCTCAACAACCCAGAAGGGCAGGATCTGCAAATGCATGATAACGCCACTATTTGCAAATTCCCTTCCAAGCCACGCACTGTCCTGACTGGCAACTACATGGTATTGTCAGAGTCAAATCCCTAAAACCGTCCGAGTATGTACCACACCATGTGGATTGCAGGTTTTTAACAATTCCTTAACAGAATTCAGGCATTGCTGAATAGGTCATTATTTATCCTTGGATGCTGCCTGAACTGCTGTGCCCTTCCAGCACCACTAATCCAGAACCATTATTTATTGTCCAGCCCTAATTACCCCTAATAGTGGTGAACTGCCTTCTTGAACCACAGAAGTCCACCTGCTGTAGGTAGCTCCACAATGCGGTGATGGAGGGAGTTCCGAGGTTTTGACCCACTGACACAGAGAACAATGATACATTGCCAAGTCAGGATGACGACAGCTTGGAAGGGAACCTGCAGGAGCTGGTGTCCTTGCTTCTAATGGGAGAGGCTGCAGGTTTGGAAGGTGCTGTCTGAGAATCTTTGGTGAATTCCTGCAGCGCATCTTGTAGATGGTACACACTGCTGCTACTGAGCGTCGGTGGAGGGGGGAGGGGATGTTTGTGAATGTGGTGCCAATCAAGTGGCTGCTTTGTTTGGATGATGTCAAGCTTCATGTGTGTTGTTGGATTTGCACCCATCCAGGCAAGTGGGGAGTATTCCATCACCCTCCTGACTTGTGCCTTGTAGATGGTGAACAGGCTTTGGGAAGTCACTAAGTTACTTGTTGCAGGATTCCTAGCCTCTGACCTGCTTTTGTAGCGGCTGTGTTTATATGGTAAATCCAGTTGAGTTACTGATCAATAGATTAGATTAGATTAGATTAGATTACAGTGTGGAAACAGGCCCTTCGGCCCAACAAGTCCACACCGACCTACCGAAGCGCAACCCACCCATACCCCTACATTTACCCCATACCTAACACTACGGGCAATTTAGCATGGCCAATTCACCTGACCTGCACATCTTTGGACTGTGGGAGGAAACCGGAGCACCCGGAGGAAACCCACGCAGACACGGGGAGAACGTGCAAACTCCACACAGTCAGTCGCCTGAGGCGGAAATTGAACCCGGGTCTCTGGCGCTGTGAGGCAGCAGTGCTAACCACTGTGCCACCGTGCCGCCCCCTGAATGTTGGTAGTGGGGCAATCATTCAGTGATGGCAACACCACTGGACATCGAGGGATGTTGGTCAGGTTCCCTCTCGATGGAACGGTCATTGCCTGGCATTAGTGTGATGTGAATGTCACTTGCCACTTTCCAGACCATGTCTCAGTGCTGTTCCGGTTTTGCTGCATTTGAACATGGACTACTTCAGTATCTGAGGAGTCTCAAATGGTGCTGAACATTGTGCAAACATCGGCGAACATCATCACATTTGACCTTACGTTGTAGGGAGGGTCAAAGGCAACAGCTCACCATCATTTTCTCAACAGCAATGAACTGCCAGAGACACCCACATCCCATGAGTAAATCAAAACAAAAAGAGTGGAAGGAGCAATACGATTCAGATAGCACTTCTGAACCCAGGTTGAATGAAAGTGCACTTTTGTCCCTGTGTCATTTTCTGTTTCTATGAGCAAAACTCTCTGGTCACGTGACTCCTTCCTGACACTCGATTGACCGCCATGGTCTGGTTCTGCAGGCCTGAAGTCGGGTGCCCTGCTTGACCCCTCGGCCACCACCCAGGTTTAGCCCACTCTGGGTGACTGTGTGATCAGCAGCCACCTCCTCTGACCAGCTTGACCCACAAAGTTTAATCAAAATGGAGCCATACAGTACCAAATCTATCTGTTTCTATCGAGAATAAACAAGACCGGGCCATGAATGGGATGGGCAAGGGAAGATCTTCTTTATTTCTGCAATATATTTATTCTGGATTCTTCCAAGTAGTGGTGATTGCCTCTAGTCAAAGTTTCTAATCGCTGATGTGTTCTAACATTCCTGTCTTGCTGCCATTTGCTTCCTACTGCTCTCTTCTCTAGTAGCTCCCCAGGACACCCTGCTGCTGCCGTCGATTCACTGTGTCTGGCCTAGTTTCTCTTGGCCCTCCTATCTCGCTTACCGTTTACTCGCACTGACTTCAGTTGCCCGTCTTCCTCAATTTCCACCCTCTCTTCACCATTCTCCACAATCCTAGGGGGTAAAAATAGACAGGTTATAGTTTTAAAAGAGCGAGAAAATGAAAGGAAAGCATTCTCTGAGCTGGTGAATGGTGGGGGGAGGGGGGGGGAGGTGCTAGATACAGAGTAAAGCTCCCTGTACACCATCCCCATCAAACACTCCCAAGGACAGGGACAGCACGAGGTTAGCTACAGAAAGCTCACTCTACACTGTCCCCATCAAACACTCCCAGGACAGGGACAGCACGAGGTTAGATACAGAGTAAAGCTCTCTCTGCACTGTCCCCATCAAACACTCACAGGGACAGGGACAGCACGAGGTTAGATACAGAGTAAAGCTCCCTCTACACTGTCCCCATCAAACACTCACAGGGACAGGGACAGCACGAGGTTAGATACAGAGTAAAGCTCCCTCTACACTGTCCCCATCAAACACTCACAGGGACAGGGACAGCACGAGGTTAGATACAGAGTAAAGCTCTCTCTACACTGTCCCCATCAAACACTCACAGGGACAGGGACAGCACAGGGTTAGATACAGAGTAAAGCTCCCTGTACACTGTCCCCATCAAACACTCCCAGGGACAGGGACAACACGAGGTTAGATACAGAGTAAAGCTCCCTGTACACAATCCCCATCAAACATTCCCAGGGACAGGGACAACACGGGGTTAGATACAGAAAGCTACCTCTACACTGTCCCCCATCAAACACTTCCAGGGACAGGGACAGCATGAGATTAGATACAGAGTAAAACTCCCTCTATACTGTCCCCCATCAAACACTCCCAGGGACAGGGACAGCACGGGGTTAGATACAGAAAGCTCCCTCTACACTGTCCCCATCAAACACTCCCAGGACCGGGACAGCACGGGGTTAGACACAGAGTAAAGCTCCCTCTACACTGTCCCCATCAAACACTTCCAGGGACAGGGACAGCACGAGGTTAGACACAGAGTAAAGCTCCCTCTATACTGTCCCCCATGAAACACTTCCAGGGACAGGGACAGCGACAGCACGAGGTTAGATACAGAGTAAAGCTCCCTGTACACTGTCCCCATCAAACACTCACAGGGACAGGGACAGCACGAGGCTAGATACAGAAAGCTCTCTCTACACTGTCCCCATCAAACAGTTTCAGGGACAGGGATAGCACGAGGTTAGCTACAGAGTAAAGCTCCCTCTACACTGTCCCCATCAAACACTCCCAGGGACAGAGACAGCACGAGGTTAGATACAGCGTAAAGCTCCCTGTACACTGTCCCCCTCAAACAGTCCCAGAGACAGGGACAGCACGAGGCTAGATACAGAAAGCTCCCTCTACACTGTCCCCATCAAACACTTCCAGGGACAGGGACAGCACGAGGTTAGCTACAGAGTAAAGCTCCCTCTACACTGTCCCCATCAAACACTCCCAGGGACAGGGACAGCACGAGGTTAGATACAGAGTAAAGCTCTCTCTACACTGTCCCCCATCAAACACCTCCAGGGACAGGGACAGCACGGGGTTAGATACAGAGTAAAGCTCCCTCTACACTGTCCCCCATCAAACACCTCCAGGGACAGGGACAGCACGGGGTTAGATACAGAGTAAAGCTCCCTGTACACTGTCCGCACAAATCACTCCCAGGGACAGGGACAGCACGAGGTTAGTTACAGAGTAAAGCTCCGTCTACACAGTTCCCATGAAACATTCCCAGGACACGGGCAACACGGGGTTAGATTCAGAGTAAAACCCCCTCTACACTGCTCCCATTAAACACTCCCAGATCATGGGGAGCACGGGGTTAGATACAGAGTAAAGCTCCCTCTACTCTCTTAAACTAAAAGACTGGTCACTCTGTGGGAGGAATGGCAAAGATCTTTTCCCCAAGCGGGGGAGTTCAACACTTTAAGGTGAGAGGGGAAAAATTTAAAAAGAACATGGGGGCAACTGTTTGTTTTTAAACCACAGAGTGGTGCGTGTGTGGAATGAATCGCTAGAGAAAGTGGTGGATGCAGGTACAATTACAGCATTTAAAAATACATTGTATAAGTACATGAACAGGAAAGGTTTGGAGCGATATGGGTCAAACGCAGGGAGGTGGGACATGGTCAGCGTGGACCATTCGGACTGAAGGGTCTGTTTGACTCTATGACTATCAGCTACAAACAAAGACATTGAAAGCCAGCACAAGGAAGGGCGTGCCAAACGTTTTGCCAAGGAGGAAAACTGGCTCTTTGCAATTTCTGAGCGTTATTGTCACCTTTTGATCCTTTATTGTTGTACTACCTCTCATCACAAAACAATTTCCCAGCAGTACGGGCTGAATGGTCACCTCCTCTGTGCCATAAATAACTACAATCATGCACTAATTGAGAATGTGAGCTGGGATTAGACTGACATAATAACACAGATCCTGTTTTCATCTTACCGATGACATGTCACTGCGATAATAATAGGAACACAGAACAGGCCCAATGAGCCTGCTCTGCTATTCAATGAAATCACAACGAACTGCGGCCTAACTCTATACACACAGTGGCTCAGTGGTTAGCACTGCTACCTCTCAGGGACCTGGGTTTGATTCCAGCCTTGGGTGACTGTCTGTGTGGAGTTTGCATGTTCTCCCCAGGTCAGTTTCCTCCAGGTGCTCCGGTTTCCTCTCATAGTGCAAAGGTGTGCAGGTTAGGTGGATTGGCCATGGCTAAATTGCCCCAGTGTCCAGGGATGTGTCGGTAAGATGGGTTAGCTGTGGGAAATGTAGGGTAACAGGGATAGTGGGATGGATGGGATGCTCTTTAGAAGTGCAGTGAGATTCGATGGGCCGAATGGCCTACTTCCACACTGCAGGGAATCTATGACATGCCTTTGTCCCATTTTCCTTAATACCTTTCCTTAACAGTCTATCTCCAATTTAAAATGAACAAATGATCGAGCATCAGCTACTGTTTGTGGAAGAGGGTTTCAAATATCCACCACCCTTTGTGTGTGGAAGTGCTTCCTAACATCTCTCCTGAATGGTCGGGCCCTCATTCTCAGACTATGCTCCTAGTTCTAGAATCTCCAACCAGTGGAAATAGTTTCTCTTCATCTACTCTGTCCCTTCTTGTTAACATCTCGAAGACTTCAATCAGATCACTTCCTACACTTCTAGATCCTAGAAGAGGTGATAGGTGCAGTTCTTGTAGCCAAAGGAATTGAGGATATGGAGGGGGAGCGTGGGACTAGGGAATTGAGCTCAATAATCAGCCGTGATCAAAGTGAATGGTGGAGTAGGCCCAAGGGGCTGAATGGTCTACTCCTGCTCTGAGCTTCTATGTTTCTACATTTGAACAGGCCTAACACACATTATCTCTCTTCATAACCTAACACCTGAAGTCCAGGTATCATTCTTATAAATCTACGTTGTACTCCCTCCAAGGGAGTCCAACAATCTATCCTTCCTAAGGTGTGTGCCCAGATCTATTCACAAAGCTCCAAGTGGGGTCTAACCAGGGTTTTGTACAATTTCAGCATCACCTCTGCAGCCTTACACTCCAGTCCTTGAGATATGAAGACCAGCATTCCATTAGCTTTCTTGACTATTTTCTGCATCTGTTCATGACATTTTAAAGATTATGCACCTGATCTCTCAAGATTTATGAGCAACCACTCTACTTAGAGTCATAGAATCCCTACAGTGTGGAAGAAGGTCATTCGGCCCATCAGTTCCATGCCAACCCTCCAAAGATCCAGATCCACACTGCTACCCTATCTGTGCAACCCTGCATTTCCCATGCCTAACCCACCTAGCCTGTACATCCCTGGACACTATGGGGCAATTTAGCATGGCCGATCCACCCTTACTTGCACATCTTTGGGCTGTGGGAGGGACAGGAGCACCCGGAGGAAACTCACATACACACAGGGAGAATGTCTTTGCAGAGTTTGCAAGTCACCCGAAACTGGAATCAAAGCCAGGTCCCTGGCGCTGAGGCAGCTGTGCTGACCACTGAGCCACCGTTCTACCATCGAGAACATAGCTCCACCCCCCACTCTCCTATTTATCTCTCAGCCCCCTTCCACCCCCCCCATTCCTGATGAAGGGCTTATGCCTGAAACGTCAATTCTCCTGCTCCTCGGATGCTGCCTGACCGGCTGTGCTTTTTGAGCGCCACACTTTTCGACTCCGCCTAGAAAGTAACCTGATCTATCCTTTTTCAGTCCAAAATGCATAACATCACACTTGCTTACATAGAACTCCATATGCCTCATAAGCAACACATCCCTGTACCCCTCACCCATAATACATCTCCACTCAGGTCCCTATCGGAGCCACTGGCTAACAAATCTCCAGCTAAGACGGCCAACTTGCCATCATTGTGACAATCTGTATTCGTTTCTTGTTACTCACTTCCTGGTGGTGACACGTTTTCCATTAACGAGCTTCGTTGAAGTTGACACTGATCGGAAACTCCCCAGTTCAGTTCCATCGACATTTGCAGAAAATGATGTAAAGTCTGCAAGCAAGGAAAGCGTACATGTTAGAGGTCACATCAGAAATGAAGGTCAAACAACAAACAGATAAAAATTTGAAGGACAGCTCTACAATTAAGTTATGTTAAGAATATAGAATTTAAGAGCAGGAGGGAACCATTTGTCATTTGGCCCTACTACACCATTCAGTAGTTCAAGCCCAATGTGGTCTCAACCCTGTTTTTCTGTCTGATCCTCATAACCTTCGACTCCTCTGTCTATCACAAATCTATCTAACTCAGCTTTGAGTCAATTCAATGTCACAATATCCACCACTTCCTCGAACAGGGAATCCGACAGACTGATGATACTGGGAAGAAAAAAAAATTCTCCTCATCTCAATCTTAAAATTGTAGATTGATCAGGTATTTTGCATCAGTCTTCATTACAGAGGATAGAGAATACAAGGAACGGAATCAGTGATGAGTCAGGAAATGGAAAGGAGAGAGGAACACAGAAAAATTACAGTCACTGGGAAAGTGGTACTGAAGAAATTGTTGGAGCTGTGAGCTAATAAACCTTTTTTTAGATTAGATTCCCTACAGTGTGGCCCTTCAGCCCAAAAGTTCACACCAACCCCCCCGAAGAGCAACCCACCCAGACCCATTCCCCCCTGACTAATCCACCTAACACTACGGGCAATTTAGTATGGCCAATTCACCCTAACCTGCACATCTTTGGACTGTGGGAGAAACCCACGCAGACACTGGGAGAATGTGCAAACTCCACACAGACAGGCGGGAATTGAACCCAGGTCCCTGGTGCTGTGAGGCAGCAGTGCTAACCACTGAGCCATCATGCCTTGGAAAGTGTGGACCCTAAGAAATTGTTTCCGTTAGGCGAGGAGACTAGGACCTGTGGGCACAGCCTTAGAATTAGAGGGGGTAAATTCAGAACAGAAATGCAGAGACATTTCTTCAGTCAGAGAGTGGTGGGCCTGTGGAATTCATTGTCGCAGAGTGCAGTGGAGGCCGGGATGCTAAATGGCTTCAAGGCCGAGATTGATAAATTCTTGATGTCACAAGGAATTAAGGGCTACGGGAAGAATGCTGGTAAGTGGAGTTGAAATGCCCATCAGCCATGATTAAATGGCGGAGTGGACACAATGGGCCGAGTAGCCTTACTTCCGCTCCTATGTCTTATGGTCTTATGCCGCCCCCTAGGGTCATCCTAGGATCCTAAACGAAGTGGTCAGTGAGACAGTGAATGCATTGGTTTTAATTTTCCAAAATTCCGTGGTTTTGGGATCCCATTTTCAATTAGAGCATAATGAACGGAACTCCTTTACTCAGAAAGGGGCAGAGATAGGAAGCAGGAAGCTACAGGCCATTTAGCTTATCATTTGTTATTGGGGAAATGTTAAAAACTATTATAAAAGTTATTATAGCAGGCCACTTCGATATATTCAGGATAGTGAGGCAGGGTCAACAAGGTTTTGTGAAAGGGAATGTCATGTTTGGTTCATCTACTGGAATACTTTGAGGAGGTAGCCTGTGTTGGGGAACCAGAGAACTCAGATTTCCAGAAGGCATTTGAAAAGGTACCACAACAGTTATTACAGAAAATAAAAGCTTATGGTTTAGAGGGTACTATACTGACATGGATAGAAGATTGGTTGGCTGGGATATGGAATTGAGATATAATAGTGGGTGATGCACACGCAAACGTAGAAGGAAAGCCAAGTCCGCCTAGAAGGCAGAGCCTATACAGTCAAGGTAAGACAAAGGCCGCTTGGCAAGGTTAAATGCCATTTACCTCAATGCAAGGAGTCTTGTGAATAAGGCACATGAGTGGCGGGAACTGATTAACAGATGAGGCTAAAACTTCCTGAACACATGGTTGACAAGGGGCAGGACAAGCAGCTGAATATTCCAGGCTATCGAATCTTCAGGTGAGACAAAGAGGGTTGTAAAGAGGAGATGGTGTCACAATGCTGATCAAGGAATCAATTAATCCAATCAGGAGGGGCGATATCTTAGAACGCTCCTTAATTAAGGTCATATGGGTGGAACGTCAAAACAAATAGGGGCTTTAACATTGTTGGAGTGTACTACAGACCTCATATAGTCAGGAAGAGATGCAGGCTAATTTCAGGTGTTAAAATAACAGGAGAATAATAGTAGGGGATTTCATTAGGTGAGGTTTTCAGTACATATATTATATCTGTATTCATGATTGAGAAGAGTGGTATAGGTATAGAAATGAGGGAAGAGGACGTACTATCCATGATCAAATTACAGATTAAAAAATCACACAACACCAGGTTATAGTCCAACAGGTTTATTTGGAAGCACTAGATTTCGGAGCGCTGCTCCTTCATCGCCTGGTGTCGTGCTATTTTTACTTTGTCCACCCCAGTACATCACCGGCTCCTCCAGGTGAGAGGCAGGGAGTGGTTTTAGCAGCTTAAAACTGGATAAGTCCCCAGACCCAGGCTACTGCAGGAGGGAAAGGAGGAAATTGCAGGCAACCCAGACTTTAATTTTCAAATCCTCTCGGGACACAGGAGAGGTGCCAATGGACAGCTAATATAGTGCAATTTGTCAGGAAGGATAGTAGGGATAAACCAGAGAAAGACAGGCTTGTCAGTTTAGCACTTATTGGTAAGGGAATTATTGGTAGTAAGAAACCGAGAAATAGAATTAACCCACATTTGGAGTGAACAAGGATTAATCGAGGATAGTCAGCATTGCTTTGTCAGAGGGAGATTATGTCTGACAGGTTTGAGTGGTTTCCTTTTGAGGTGGTGATTAAATACGTGGATGACGGTAGTGCGGTTGATGTAGTCTACATGAACTTTAGTTTGGCTTATAAATCAAATGTAAGACTGGTCAAGGTAAGAGTCCATCGGATCAAGGGAAATTGGATTCAAGATTGGTTTAAAGGCAAAAGGCAGAGCGTGAATGGTTGTTATTGCGACTGGAAGTGGTGTCTCATTGGTGTAGGCCAGCTGGGTTGGCCAGCAACAAGTTGCTGATTGGTCTGTAGAATGGTGACCAATTATCAATGGCAAAGGCTTTCTGCCTGCCAACAATTACATGATTGTCTCCCAGGTAGGTGAACAGCTTGTGGGTGCAAGCAAGATAACCAAGAGCCTTGGACCTCCAGAAAAGGAGGTTGTATCCTTTTCTCTGTAATTAAAAAAAAACACATCATGCCTAAAAGCATTTATTTTTCTTCACTAGACGTCTTAAGCTGTTGCCTTTAACAAAAAAAAAGATTTTACAAGTTGTGAACCAATCACTCTGTGCCTCCTGCAAGCCAGGGAAAACATCTGAAGGTAGGAGATCAAGGAGCACAAGTCCAGCAAACCACAGGATCATCCCAGTGAATCCTGTGGACAAGGACCATTAAACTACCTCGCCTGTTCTTCCCTCCACCAGAACACCCACACTTTTTGTATCTGCCTATGTCAATCTTTATGTGAAGGTTGGGGAATATCCATAAGATGTTTAAAGGTTTAACCAGTGGAGTTATATGTTAACAGTTGATAGTTATTTGACTGTAGTTACAATGTGTTTATTTGCAATAAATAGCTATTCTTTTTAAGCACAGAAACTCGGTCTGTGCTTCATGTTAAACTGGGTCTTAAAAGGCAGATAAATTGGAGTATTTTGAAAACTGTGATAAAGTCTTTAACTTTTACAATGACTCTGGGATTGGCAGGCTTGATTTCCAGTATGTTGGTGCAGTGAGGTATAACAGGTTAAGAAGGCATATGGTAGAACTAAACAGAAGAGCAGTAGGGTTATGTCAGATAAAAGCAAGTTACTGCGGATGCTGGAATCTGAAACCAAAAGAGAAAATTCTGGAAAATCTCAGCAAGTCTGGCAGCATCTGTAAGGAGAGAAAAGAGCTGACGTTTCTAACTGACACTTTGTCAAAGCTGTTGGTTATGTCGGAGCCGTATAAGAGTTTATTTAGATTGTAACTGGACTACTCTGGGAGTCACCACGTACTTATGGGAAGTATGGGATTGCATTAGAGAGCGTGCAGAAGAGATATATCAGGGTGTTGACTGGACTGGAGTGATTAAGCTATGGAGAGAGATTAAATAGACTGTGGTTTAAATAGACTTTAATTTACCTTAAAGCAGGAAAGGTTGAGAGGAGACGTAAATGAGGTGTAGAAAATTATGAAATGCATAGACTGGGTTGATAGGAAGAAACCTTTCCCTTTTGTAGAGGACAAAGTCAGAAGTCACATGACACCAGGTTATAGTCTAACAAGTTTATTTGAAATCATAAGCTTTTGAAGTGCTGCTTCTTCGTCAGGTGAAGATAGTAGAGGAGTCAGAACTATACACTGTACAGGCCATTCTGCTATAATGTGCATTTCCTTAATGCAAATTTGCTATTATGTGATTGACAAATTTGGGACACTGTTTCTAAAATGCAAACTTTTGAAGTGTGTATTGGTTTCTAACATGATTCTGGCCACAGTTGTTTAAATGGTACTGCTATTACGTGATTTTCTTGTATCAGGGGGTTGCACAAGAACAGATCTACCGTGTTATAGCCGAACTGACTGTACTACAAACGTGGTTTCACCACAGTCCTGTACAATCGCAACACGGTGTCCCAATTCCTATGCTCAGTGATCTGAGCAATGATGGTAAGCATGCTAAATACCTTCTTAACCACCTTGTCTACCTGTGACACAACTTACAAAGAGCTATGTACCCGCATCACCAGGTCTTTCTTTTCAACAACACTACCCAAGGCCCTACTATTAACTGCGTAGGAGAAAGTGAGGACTGCAGATGATGGACATCAGAGTAGACAGTGTGGTGCTGGAAAAGCACAGCAGGTCAGGCAGCATCCGAGGAGCAGGAGAATTGACGTTTTGGGCATAAACCCTTCATCAGGAATGAGGCTTGTGGGTCTGGGCCGGGAGATAAATGGGAGGGGGGAGTTGGGGGGAAGGTAGCTGGGAAAGTGATAGATAAATCAAGATGAGGGAGAAAGTGATAGGTCAGAGGGGGCAGTGATGGATGGGTCAAAGGGCGGTGCCAAGTTGGAGGCTTGGTTCTGGGATAAAGTAAGAGGAGGGGAAATGAGGAAGCTGTTGAAATCCACATTTATCCCGTGTGGTTGCAAGGTCCCAAGGTGGAATATGAGATATTCTTCCTCCAGGTGTCGGTCGTTAGGGTTTGGCGATGGGGGAGGCCCAGTACCTGCATGTCCTTGACAGAGTGGGATGGGAAATTGAAGTGTTCAGCCACGGAAAGGTGCGGTTGGTGGATGCAGGTGTCCCAGAGATGTTCTCTGAAACGATCCACAAGAAGACGTCCTGTCTCCCTGACGTAGAAGAGACCATACCGGGTGAAATGGATGCAGTAGCCGACATGAGAAGAGTTTCAGGTGACTTTCTGATGGATGTGGAAGGATCTCTTGGGGCCTTGGACAGAGGTGAGGGGACTGGTATGGGCTCAAGTTATGCATTTTCTGCAGTGGCAGGGAAACAGATTCCCTTCACCAGCGCCCGCACTGATACACGACACCAGCGCCCATAGTGATTCCCTACACCAGCGCTCACAGTGATTCCCTACACCAGCGCTCACAGTGATTCCCTACACCAGCGCTCACAGTGATTCCCTACACCAGCACCCACACTGATTCCCTATACCAGCGCCCGCAGTGATTCTCTACACCAGCACCCACAGTGATTCCCTACACCAGCGCTCACAGTGATTCCCTACACCAGCACCCACACTGATTCCCTATACCAGCGCCCACAGTGATACCCTACACCAGTGCCCACAGTGATTCCCTACACCAGCGCCCGCAGTGATTCACTACACCAGCACCCACAGTGATTCCCTACACCAGCGCCCACAGTGATTCACTACACCAACACCCACAGTGATTCCCTATACCAGCGCCCACAGTGATACCCTACACCAGTGCCCACAGTGATTCCCTACACCAGCGCCCGCAGTGATTCACTACACCAGCACCCACAGTGATTCCCTACACCAGCGCCCACAGTGATTCACTACACCAACACCCACAGTGATTCACTACACCAACACCCACAGTGATTCCCTACACCAGTGCCCACAGTGATTCCCTACACCAACACCCACAGTGATTCCCTACACCAGTGCCCACACTGATTCCCTATACCAGCGCCCGCAGTGATTCTCTACACCAGCACCCACAGTCATTCCCTACACCAGCGCCCAGTGATTCCCTACACCAGCACCCACAGTGATTCCCTACACCAGCGCCCAGTGATTCCCTACACCAGCACCCACAGTGATTCCCTATACCAGCGCCCGCAGTGATTCTCTACACCAGCACCCACAGTCATTCCCTACACCAGCGCCCAGTGATTCTCTACACCAGCACCCACAGTGATTCACTACACCAGCGCCCACAGTGATTCCCTACACCAGCGCCTAGTGATTCCCTACACCAGCGACCACAATAATTCCCTACACCAGCGCCCACAGTCATTCCCTACACCAGCGCCCACAGTCCTTCCCTACACCAGCACCCACAGTGATTCCCTACACCAGCACCCACAGTGATTCCCTACACCAGCACCCACAGTGATTCCCTACACCAGCACCCACAGTGATTCCCTACACCAGCACCCACAGTGATTCCCTACACCAGCGCCCACAGTGATTCCCTACACCAGCACCCACAGTGATTCCCTACACCAGCACCCACAGTGATTCCCTACACCAGCGCCCACAGTGATTCCCTACACCAGCACCCACAGTGATTCCCTACACCAGCGCCCAGTGATTCCCTACACCAGCACCCACAGTGATTCCCTACACCAGCACCCACAGTGATTCCCTACACCAGCGCCCACAGTGATTCCCTACACCAGCACCCACAGTGATTCCCTACACCAGCGCCCACAGTGATTCCCTACACCAGCACCCACAGTGATTCCCTACACCAGCGCCCACAGTGATTCCCTACACCAGCACCCACAGTGATTCCCTACACCAGCACCCACAGTGATTCCCTACACCAGCGCCCACAGTGATTCCCTACACCAGCACCCACAGTGATTCCCTACACCAGCGCCCACAGTGATTCCCTACACCAGCACCCACAGTGATTCCCTACACCAGCGCCCAGTGATTCCCTACACCAGCACCCACAGTGATTCCCTACACCAGCACCCACAGTGATTCCCTACACCAGCGCCCACAGTGATTCCCTACACCAGCGCCCAGTGATTCCCTACACCAGCGCCCACAGTGATTCCCTACACCAGCACCCACAGTGATTCCCTACACCAGCGCCCACAGTGATTCCCTACACCAGCGCCCAGTGATTCCCTACACCAGCGCCCACAGTGATTCCCTACACCAGCACCCACAGTGATTCCCTACACCAGCACCCACAGTGATTCCCTACACCAGCACCCACAGTGATTCCCTACACCAGCGCCCACAGTGATTCCCTACACCAGCGCCCACAGTGATTCACTACACCAGCACCCACAGTGATTCCCTACACCAGCGCCCACAGTGATTCCCTACACCAGCGCCCAGTGATTCCCTACACCAGCACCCACAGTGATTCCCTACACCAGCACCCACAGTGATTCCCTACGCCAGCACCGACAGTGATTCCCTACACCAGCGCCCACAGTGATTCCCTACGCCAGCACCGACAGTGATTCCCTACACCAGCGCCCACAGTGATTCCCTACACCAGCGCCCACAGTGATTCCCTACACCAGCGCCCACAGTGATTCCCTACACCAGCACCCACAGTGATTCCCTACACCAGCGCCCACAGTGATTCCCTACACCAGCGCCCAGTGATTCCCTACACCAGCACCCACAGTGATTCCCTACACCAGCGCCCAGAGTGATTCCCTACACCAGCGCCCAGTGATTCCCTACACCAGCGCCCAGAGTGATTCCCTACACCAGCGCCCAGTGATTCCCTACACCAGCACCCACACTGATTCCCTACACCAGCACCCACAGTGATACCCTACACCAGCGCCCACAGTGATACCCTACACCAGTGCCCACAGTGATTCCCTACACCAGCACCCACAGTGATTCCCTACACCAGCGCCCACAGTGATTCCCTACACCAGCGCCCACAGTGATTCCCTACACCAGCACCCACACTGATTCCCTACACCAGCACCCACAGTGATACCCTACACCAGCGCCCACAGTGATACCCTACACCAGTGCCCACAGTGATTCCCTACACCAGCACCCACACTGATTCCCTACACCAGCACCCACAGTGATACCCTACACCAGCGCCCACAGTGATACCCTACACCAGCGCCCGCAGTGATTCTCTACACCAGCACCCACAGTGATTCCCTACACCAGCACCCACACTGATTCCCTATACCAGCGCCCGCAGTGATTCTCTACACCAGCGCCCACAGTGATTCCCTACACCAGCACCCACACTGATTCCCTATACCAGCGCCCGCAGTGATTCTCTACACCAGCACCCACAGTGATTCCCTACACCAGCGCCCACAGTGATTCACTACACCAACACCCACAGTGATTCACTACACCAACACCCACAGTGATTCCCTACACCAGTGCCCACAGTGATTCCCTACACCAGCACCCACAGTGATTCCCTACACCAGTGCCCACAGTGATTCCCTACACCAGCACCCACAGTGATTCTCTACACCAGCACCCACAGTGATTCCCTACACCAGCGCCCGCAGTGATTCACTACACCAACACCCACAGTGATTCTCTACACCAGCACCCACAGTGATTCCCTACACCAGCGCCCACACTGATTCCCTATACCAGCGCCCAGTGATTCCCTACACCAGCGCTCACAGTGATTCACTACACCAACACCCACAGTGATTCCCTACACCAGCGCCTAGTGATTCCCTCCACCAGCGACCACAATAATTCCCTACACCAACGCCCACAGTCATTCCCTACACCAGCGCCCACAGTCCTTCCCTACACCAGCACCCACAGTGATTCCCTACACCAGCACCCACAGTGATTCCCTACACCAGCGCCCACAGTGATTCCCTACACCAGCACCCACAGTGATTCCCTACACCAGCGCCCACAGTGATTCCCTACACCAGCGCCCACAGTGATTCCCTACACCAGCGCCCACAGTGATTCCCTACACCAGCGCCCACAGTGATTCCCTACACCAGCGCCCACAGTGATTCCCTACACCAACGCCCACAGTGATTCCCTACACCAGCGCCCACTGATTCCCTACACCAGCGCCCACAGTGATTCCCTACGCCAGCGCCCACAGTGATTCCCTACACCAGCGCCCACAGTGATTCCCTACACCAGCGCCCACAGTGATTCCCTACACCAGCGCCCACAGTGATTCCCTACACCAACGCCCACAGTGATTCCCTACACCAGCGCCCACTGATTCCCTACACCAGCGCCCACAGTGATTCCCTACGCCAGCGCCCACAGTGATTCCCTACACCAGCGCCCACAGTGATTCCCTACACCAGCGCCCACAGTGATTCCCTACACCAGCGCCCACAGTGATTCCCTACACCAGCGCCCACAGTGATTCCCTACACCAACGCCCACAGTGATTCCCTACACCAGCGCCCACTGATTCCCTACACCAGCGCCCACAGTGATTCCCTACGCCAGCGCCCACAGTGATTCCCTACACCAGCGCCCAGTGATTCCCTACACCAGCACCCACAGTGATTCCCTACACCAGCACCCACAGTGATTCCCTACACCAGCGCCCACAGTGATTCCCTACGCCAGCGCCCACAGTGATTCCCTACACCAGCGCCCACAGTGATTCCCTACACCAGCACCCACAGTGATTCCCTACACCAGCGCCCACAGTGATTCCCTACACCAGCACCCACAGTGATTCCCTACACCAGCGCCCAGTGATTCCCTACACCAGCGCCCACAGTGATTCCCTACACCAGCACCCACAGTGATTCCCTACACCAGCGCCCACAGTGATTCCCTACACCAGCGCCCAGTGATTCCCTACACCAGCGCCCACAGTGATTCCCTACACCAGCACCCACAGTGATTCCCTACACCAGCACCCACAGTGATTCCCTACACCAGCACCCACAGTGATTCCCTACACCAGCACCCACAGTGATTCCCTACACCAGCGCCCACAGTGATTCACTACACCAGCACCCACAGTGATTCCCTACACCAGCACCCACAGTGATTCCCTACACCAGCACCCACAGTGATTCCCTACACCAGCACCCACAGTGATTCACTACACCAGCACCCACAGTGATTCCCTACACCAGCGCCCACAGTGATTCACTACACCAGCGCCCACAGTGATTCCCTACACCAGCGCCCAGTGATTCCCTACACCAGCACCCACAGTGATTCCCTACACCAGCGCCCAGTGATTCCCTACACCAGCGCCCAGAGTGATTCCCTACACCAGCGCCCAGTGATTCCCTACACCAGCACCCACACTGATTCCCTACACCAGCAGCCACAGTGATACCCTACACCAGCGCCCACAGTGATACCCTACACCAGTGCCCACAGTGATTCCCTACACCAGCACCCACACTGATTCCCTACACCAGCGCCCACAGTGATTCCCTACACCAGCGCTCACAGTGATTCACTACACCAGCGCCCACAGTGATTCCCTACACCAGCGCCCACAGTGATTCCCTACACCAGCGCCCACAGTGATTCACTACACCAGCGCCCACAGTGATACCCTACACCAGCGCCCACAGTGATACCCTACACCAGCGCCCACAGTGATTCCCTACACCAGCGCCCACAGTGATTCACTACACCAGCGCCCACAGTGATTCCCTACACCAGCACACAGTGATTCACTACACCAGCGCCCACAGTGATACCCTACACCAGCGCCCACAGTGATACCCTACACCAGCGCCCACAGTGATTCCCTACACCAGCGCCCACAGTGATTCCCTACACCAGCGCCCACACTGATTCCCTACACCAGCACCCACAGTGATTCCCTACACCAACACCCACAGTGATTCACTACACCAGCGCCCACAGTGATACCCTACACCAGCGCCCACACTGATTCCCTACACCAGCACCCACAGTGATTCCCTATACCAACACCCACAGTGATTCACTACACCAGCGCCCACAGTGATACCCTACACCAGCACCCACAGTGATTCCCTACACCAGCACCCACAGTGATTCCCTACACCAGCACCCACAGTGATTCCCTACACCAGCACCCACAGTGATTCCCTACACCAGCACCCACAGTGATTCCCTACACCAGCACCCACAGTGATTCCCTACACCAGCACCCACAGTGATTCCCTACACCAGCGCCCACAGTGATTCCCTACACCAGCACCCACAGTGATTCCCTACACCAGCACCCACAGTGATTCCCTACACCAGCACCCACAGTGATTCACTACACCAGCACCCACAGTGATTCCCTACACCAGCACCCACAGTGATTCCCTACACCAGCACCCACAGTGATTCCCTACACCAGCGCCCACAGTGATTCCCTACACCAGCGCCCACAGTGATTCCCTACACCAGCGCCCAGTGATTCCCTACACCAGCACCCACAGTGATTCCCTACACCAGCGCCCAGTGATTCCCTACACCAGCGCCCAGTGATTCCCTACACCAGCACCCACAGTGATTCCCTACACCAGCACCGACAGTGATTCCCGACACCAGCGCCCACACTGATTCCCTACACCAGCGCCCACAGTGATACCCTACACCAGCGCCCACAGTGATACCCTACACCAGTGCCCACAGTGATTCCCTACACCAGCACCCACAGTGATTCCCTACACCAGCGCCCACAGTGATTCACTACACCAGCGCCCACAGTGATTCCCTACACCAGCACCCACAGTGATTCCCTACACCAGCGCCCACAGTGATTCACTACACCAGCGCCCACAGTGATTCCCTACACCAGCGCCCACAGTGATACCCTACACCAGCGCCCACAGTGATTCCCTACACCAGCACCCACAGTGATTCCCTACACCAGCGCCCACAGTGATTCCCTACACCAGCGCCCACAGTGATTCACTACACCAGCGCCCACAGTGATTCCCTACACCAGCGCCCACAGTGATACCCTACACCAGCGCCCACAGTGATTCACTACACCAGCGCCCACAGTGATTCCCTACACCAGCGCCCACAGTGATTCACTACACCAGCGCCCACAGTGATACCCTACACCAGCGCCCACAGTGATTCACTACACCAGCGCCCACAGTGATTCACTACACCAGCGCCCACAGTGATACCCTACACCAGCGCCCACAGTGATTCCCTACACCAGCACCCACACTGATTCCCTACACCAGCGCCCACAGTGATTCCCTACACCAGCGCCCACAGTGATACCCTACACCAGCACCCACAGTGATTCCCTACACCAGCACCCACAGTGATTCCCTACACCAGCGCCCACAGTGATTCCCTACACCAGCGCCCACAGTGATACCCTACACCAGCGCCCACAGTGATACCCTACACCAGTGCCCACAGTGATTCCCTACACCAGCGCTCACAGTGATTCACTACACCAGCACCCACAGTGATTCACTACACCAGCGCCCACAGTGATACCCTACACCAGCGCCCACAGTGATTCCCTACACCAGCACACACAGTGATTCCCTACACCAGCGTCCACACTGATTCCTTATACCAGGCCCACACTGATTCCCTACACCAGCACCCACAGTGATTCCCTACACCAGCGCCCACAGTGATTCCCTACACCAGCGCCCACAGTGATTCACTACACCAGCGCCCACAGTGATACCCTACACCAGCGCCCACAGTGATACCCTACACCAGCACCCACAGTGATTCCCTACACCAGCACCCACAGTGATACCCTACACCAGCGCCCACAGTGATTCCCTACACCAGCGCCCACAGTGATTCACTACACCAGCGCCCACAGTGATACCCTACACCAGCGCCCACAGTGATACCCTACACCAGCGCCCACAGTGATACCCTACACCAGCGCCCACAGTGATTCACTACACCAGCGCCCACAGTGATACCCTACACCAGCGCCCACAGTGATTCCCTACACCAGCGCCCAGTGATTCCCTACACCAGCGCCCACAGTGATACCCTACACCAGCGCCCACAGTGATACCCTACACCAGCGCCCACAGTGATACCCTACACCAGCACCCACAGTGATTCCCTACACCAGCGCTCACAGTGATTCCCTACACCAGCACCCACAGTGATTCCCTACACCAGCGCCCACAGTGATTCCCTACACCAGCGCCCAGTGATTCCCTACACCAGCGCCCAGAGTGATTCCCTACACCAGCGCCCAGTGATTCCCTACACCAGCACCCACACTGATTCCCTACACCAGCACCCACAGTGATACCCTACACCAGCGCCCACAGTGATACCCTACACCAGTGCCCACAGTGATTCCCTACACCAGCACCCACACTGATTCCCTACACCAGCACCCACACTGATTCCCTACACCAGCGCCCACAGTGATTCCCTACACCAGCGCCCACAGTGATTCACTACACCAGCGCCCACAGTGATACCCTACACCAGCGCCCACAGTGATTCACTACACCAGCGCCCACAGTGATACCCTACACCAGCGCCCACAGTGATTCCCTACACCAGCACACAGTGATTCATTACACCAGCGCCCAGAGTGATTCCCTACACCAGCACCCACAGTGATTTCCTACACCAGCGCCCACAGTGATACCCTACACCAGCGCCCACAGTGATTCCCTACACCAGCGCCCACAGTGATTCACTACACCAGCGCCCACAGTGATACCCTACACCAGCGCCCACAGTGATTCCCTACACCAGCGCCCACAGTGATTCCCTACACCAGCGCCCACAGTGATTCCCTACACCAGCGCCCACAGTGATTCCCTACACCAGCACCCACAGTGATTCACTACACCAGCGCCCACAGTGATACCCTACACCAGCGCCCACAGTGATTCACTACACCAGCGCCCACAGTGATTCCCTACACCAGCGCCCACAGTGATTCCCTACACCAGCTCCCACAGAGATTCCCTACACCAGCGCCCACAGTGATTCCCTACACCAGCTCCCACAGAGATTCCCTACACCAGCGCCCACAGTGATACCCTACACCAGCGCCCACAGTGATTCACTACACCAGCGCCCACAGTGATACCCTACACCAGCGCCCACAGTGATTCCCTACACCAGCGCCCACAGTGATACCCTACACCAGTGCCCACAGTGATTCCCTACACCAGCACCCACAATGATTCCCTATACCAGCACCCACAGTGATTCCGTACACCAACGCCCAATGATTCCCTACACCAGCGCCCAGTGATTTCCTACACCAGCGCCCACAGTGATTCCATACACCAGCGCTCACAGTGATTCACTACACCAGCGCCCAGAGTGATTCACTACACCAGCACCCACAGTGATTCCCTACAACAGCGCCCACAGTGATTCCCTACACCAGCGCTCACAGTGATTCACTACACCAGCGCCCAGAGTGATTCCCTACACCAGCGCCCACAGTGATTCACTACACTAGCGCCCGCAGTGATTCCCTACACCAGCGCTCACAGTGATTCCCTACACCAGCGCCCACAGAGGTTCCTTACACCAGCGCCCACAGTGATTCACTACACCAGCGCCCAGAGTGATTCCCTACACCAGCGCCCACAGTGATTCACTACACCAGCGCCCAGAGTGATTCCCTACACCAGCACCCACAGTGATTCCCTACAACAGCGCCCACAGTGATTCCCTACACCAGCGCTCACAGTGATTCACTACACCAGCGCCCAGAGTGATTCCCTACACCAGCGCCCACAGTGATTCACTACACCAGCGCCCAGAGTGATTCCCTACACCAGCGCTCACAGTGATTCACTACACCAGCGCCCAGAGTGATTCCCTACACCAGCGCCCACAGTGATTCACTACACTAGCGCCCGCAGTGATTCCCTACACCAGCGCTCACAGTGATTCCCTACACCAGCGCCCACAGTGATTCACTACACTAGCGCCCGCAGTGATTCCCTACACCAGCGCTCACAGTGATTCCCTACACCAGCACCCACAGTGATTCCCTACACCAGCACCGACAGTGATTCCCGACACCAGCGCCCACACTGATTCCCTACACCAGCACCCACAGTGATACCCTACACCAGCGCCCACAGTGATACCCTACACCAGTGCCCACAGTGATTCCCTACACCAGCACCCACAGTGATTCCCTACACCAGCGCCCACAGTGATTCACTACACCAGCGCCCACAGTGATTCCCTACACCAGCACCCACAGTGATTCCCTACACCAGCGCCCACAGTGATTCACTACACCAGCGCCCACAGTGATTCCCTACACCAGCGCCCACAGTGATACCCTACACCAGCGCCCACAGTGATTCCCTACACCAGCACCCACAGTGATTCCCTACACCAGCGCCCACAGTGATTCCCTACACCAGCGCCCACAGTGATTCACTACACCAGCGCCCACAGTGATTCCCTACACCAGCGCCCACAGTGATACCCTACACCAGCGCCCACAGTGATTCACTACACCAGCGCCCACAGTGATTCCCTACACCAGCGCCCACAGTGATTCACTACACCAGCGCCCACAGTGATACCCTACACCAGCGCCCACAGTGATTCACTACACCAGCGCCCACAGTGATTCACTACACCAGCGCCCACAGTGATACCCTACACCAGCGCCCACAGTGATTCCCTACACCAGCACCCACACTGATTCCCTACACCAGCGCCCACAGTGATTCCCTACACCAGCGCCCACAGTGATACCCTACACCAGCACCCACAGTGATTCCCTACACCAGCACCCACAGTGATTCCCTACACCAGCGCCCACAGTGATTCCCTACACCAGCGCCCACAGTGATACCCTACACCAGCGCCCACAGTGATACCCTACACCAGTGCCCACAGTGATTCCCTACACCAGCGCTCACAGTGATTCACTACACCAGCACCCACAGTGATTCACTACACCAGCGCCCACAGTGATACCCTACACCAGCGCCCACAGTGATTCCCTACACCAGCACACACAGTGATTCCCTACACCAGCGTCCACACTGATTCCTTATACCAGGCCCACACTGATTCCCTACACCAGCACCCACAGTGATTCCCTACACCAGCGCCCACAGTGATTCCCTACACCAGCGCCCACAGTGATTCACTACACCAGCGCCCACAGTGATACCCTACACCAGCGCCCACAGTGATACCCTACACCAGCACCCACAGTGATTCCCTACACCAGCACCCACAGTGATACCCTACACCAGCGCCCACAGTGATTCCCTACACCAGCGCCCACAGTGATTCACTACACCAGCGCCCACAGTGATACCCTACACCAGCGCCCACAGTGATACCCTACACCAGCGCCCACAGTGATACCCTACACCAGCGCCCACAGTGATTCACTACACCAGCGCCCACAGTGATACCCTACACCAGCGCCCACAGTGATTCCCTACACCAGCGCCCAGTGATTCCCTACACCAGCGCCCACAGTGATACCCTACACCAGCGCCCACAGTGATACCCTACACCAGCGCCCACAGTGATACCCTACAGCAGCACCCACAGTGATTCCCTACACCAGCGCTCACAGTGATTCCCTACACCAGCACCCACAGTGATTCCCTACACCAGCGCCCACAGTGATTCCCTACACCAGCGCCCAGTGATTCCCTACACCAGCGCCCAGAGTGATTCCCTACACCAGCGCCCAGTGATTCCCTACACCAGCACCCACACTGATTCCCTACACCAGCACCCACAGTGATACCCTACACCAGCGCCCACAGTGATACCCTACACCAGTGCCCACAGTGATTCCCTACACCAGCACCCACACTGATTCCCTACACCAGCACCCACACTGATTCCCTACACCAGCGCCCACAGTGATTCCCTACACCAGCGCCCACAGTGATTCACTACACCAGCGCCCACAGTGATACCCTACACCAGCGCCCACAGTGATTCACTACACCAGCGCCCACAGTGATACCCTACACCAGCGCCCACAGTGATTCCCTACACCAGCACACAGTGATTCATTACACCAGCGCCCAGAGTGATTCCCTGCACCAGCACCCACAGTGATTTCCTACACCAGCGCCCACAGTGATACCCTACACCAGCGCCCACAGTGATTCCCTACACCAGCGCCCACAGTGATTCACTACACCAGCGCCCACAGTGATACCCTACACCAGCGCCCACAGTGATTCCCTACACCAGCGCCCACAGTGATTCCCTACACCAGCGCCCACAGTGATTCCCTACACCAGCGCCCACAGTGATTCCCTACACCAGCACCCACAGTGATTCACTACACCAGCGCCCACAGTGATACCCTACACCAGCGCCCACAGTGATTCACTACACCAGCGCCCACAGTGATTCCCTACACCAGCGCCCACAGTGATTCCCTACACCAGCTCCCACAGAGATTCCCTACACCAGCGCCCACAGTGATTCCCTACACCAGCTCCCACAGAGATTCCCTACACCAGCGCCCACAGTGATACCCTACACCAGCGCCCACAGTGATTCACTACACCAGCGCCCACAGTGATACCCTACACCAGCGCCCACAGTGATTCCCTACACCAGCGCCCACAGTGATACCCTACACCAGTGCCCACAGTGATTCCCTACACCAGCACCCACAATGTTTCCCTATACCAGCACCCACAGTGATTCCGTACACCAACGCCCAATGATTCCCTACACCAGCGCCCAGTGATTTCCTACACCAGCGCCCACAGTGATTCCATACACCAGCGCTCACAGTGATTCACTACACCAGCGCCCAGAGTGATTCACTACACCAGCACCCACAGTGATTCCCTACAACAGCGCCCACAGTGATTCCCTACACCAGCGCTCACAGTGATTCACTACACCAGCGCCCAGAGTGATTCCCTACACCAGCGCCCACAGTGATTCACTACACTAGCGCCCGCAGTGATTCCCTACACCAGCGCTCACAGTGATTCCCTACACCAGCGCCCACAGAGGTTCCTTACACCAGCGCCCACAGTGATTCACTACACCAGCGCCCAGAGTGATTCCCTACACCAGCGCCCACAGTGATTCACTACACCAGCGCCCAGAGTGATTCCCTACACCAGCACCCACAGTGATTCCCTACAACAGCGCCCACAGTGATTCCCTACACCAGCGCTCACAGTGATTCACTACACCAGCGCCCAGAGTGATTCCCTACACCAGCGCCCACAGTGATTCACTACACCAGCGCCCAGAGTGATTCCCTACACCAGCGCTCACAGTGATTCACTACACCAGCGCCCAGAGTGATTCCCTACACCAGCGCCCACAGTGATTCACTACACTAGCGCCCGCAGTGATTCCCTACACCAGCGCTCACAGTGATTCCCTACACCAGCGCCCACAGTGATTCACTACACTAGCGCCCGCAGTGATTCCCTACACCAGCGCTCACAGTGATTCCCTACACCAGCACCCACAGTGATTCACTACACCAGCACCCACAGTGATTCCCTACACCAGCACCCACAGTGATTCACTACACCAGCGCCCAGAGTGATTCCCTACACCAGCACCCACAGTGATTCCCTACACCAGCACCCACAGTGATTCACTACACCAGCACCCACAGTGATTCCCTACACCAGCACCCACAGTGATTCACTACACCAGCGCCCAGAGTGATTCCCTACACCAGCACCCACAGTGATTCCCTACACCAGCACCCACAGAGATTCCCTACACCAGCGCCCACACTGATTCCCTACACCAGCACCCACAGTGATTCCCTACACCAGCACCCACACTGATTCCCTACACCAGCGCTCACAGTGATTCCCTACACCAGCACCCACAGTGATTCCCTACACCAGCACCCACAGTGATTCCCTACACCAGAGCCCAGTGATTCACTACACCAACGCCCACACTGATTCCCTATACAAGCGCCCGCATTGATTCCCTACACCAGCACCAACAGTGATTCCCTACACCAGAGCCCAGTGATTCACTACACCAACGCCCACACTGATTCCCTACACCAGCACCCACAGTGATTCCCTACACCAACGCCCACACTGATTCCCTACACCAGCGCCCACAGTGATTCCCTACACCAACGCCCACACTGATTCCCTACACCAGCGCTCACAGTGATTCCCTACACCAGCGCTCACAGTGATTCCCTACACCAACGCCCACACTGATTCCCTACACCAGCGCCCACAGTGATTCACTACACCAGAGCCCAGTGTTTCACTACACCAACGCCCACAGTGATTCCCTATACCAGCGCCCGCAGTGATTCTCTACACCAGCACCCACAGTGATTCCCTACACCAGCGCCCGCAGTGATTCTCTACACCAGCACCCACAGTGATTCCCTACACCAGCGCCCACAGTGATTCCCTACACCAGCACCCACAGTGATTCCCTACACCAGCGCCCACAGTGATTCCCTACACCAGCACCCACAGTGATTCCCTACACCAGCACCCACACTGATTCCCTACACCAGCGCCCACAGTGATTCCCTACACCAGCACCCGCAGTGATTCCCTACACCAGCACCCACAGTGATTCCCTACACCAGCGCCCACAGTGATTCCCTACACCAGCACCCACAGTGATTCCCTACACCAGCGCCCACAGTGATTCCCTACACCAGCGCCCACACTGATTCCCTACACCAGCGCCCACAGTGATTCCCTACACCAGCGCCCACAGTGATTCCCTACACCAGCACCCACACTGATTCCCTACACCAGCGCCCACAGTGATTCCCTACACCAGTGCCCACAGTGATTCCCTACACCAGCACCCACACTGATTCCCTACACCAGCGCCCACAGTGATTCCCTACACCAGCGCCCACAGTGATTCCCTACACCAGCACCCACACTGATTCCCTACACCAGCGCCCACAGTGATTCCCTACACCAGCACCCACACTGATTCCCTACACCAGCGCTCTGTGGGCGCTGGTGTAGTGAATCTCTGTGGGTGCTGGTGTAGGGAATCACTGTGGGCGCTGGTGTAGGGAATCTCTGTGGGCGCTGGTGTAGTGAATCTCTGTGGGTGCTGGTGTAGGGAATCTCTGTGGGCGCTGGTGTAGTGAATCTCTGTGGGTGCTGGTGTAGTGAATCTCTGTGGGTGCTGGTGTAGGGAATCACTGTGGGCGCTGGTGTAGGGAATCTCTGTGGGCGCTGGTGTAGGGAATCACTGTGGGTGCTGGTGTAGGGAATCACTGTGGGCGCTGGTGTAGGGAATCTCTGTGGGCGATAGTGTAGGGAATCACTGTGGGCGCTGGTGTAGGGAATCTCTGTGGGTGCTGGTGTAGGGAATCACTGTGGGCGCTGGTGTAGGGAATCTCTGTGGGCGCTGGTGTAGTGAATCTCTGTGGGTGCTGGTGTAGGGAATCTCTGTGGGCGCTGGTGTAGTGAATCTCTGTGGGTGCTGGTGTAGTGAATCTCTGTGGGTGCTGGTGTAGGGAATCACTGTGGGCGCTGGTGTAGGGAATCTCTGTGGGCGCTGGTGTAGGGAATCACTGTGGGTGCTGGTGTAGGGAATCACTGTGGGCGCTGGTGTAGGGAATCTCTGTGGGCGATAGTGTAGGGAATCACTGTGGGCGCTGGTGTAGGGAATCTCTGTGGGCGATAGTGTAGGGAATCACTGTGGGCGCTGGTGTAGGGAATCACTGTGGGCGCTGGTGTAGGGAATCACTGTGGGCGCTGGTGTAGGGAATCACTGTGGGCGCTGGTGTAGGGAATCACTGGGCGCTGGTGTAGGGAATCTCTGTGAGCGCTGGTGTAGGGAATCACTGTGGGCGCTGGTGTAGGGAATCACTGGGCGCTGGTGTAGGGAATCACTGTGGGTGCTGGTGTAGGGAATCACTGTGGGTGCTGGTGTAGGGAATCAGTGTGGGTGCTGGTGTAGGGAATCTCTGTGGGCGCTGGTGTAGGGAATCACTGTGGGTGCTGGTGTAGTGAATCACTGTGGGCGCTGGTGTAGGGAATCACTGTGGGTGCTGGTGTAGGGAATCACTGTGGGTGCTGGTGTAGGGAATCTCTGTGGGCGCTGGTGTAGGGAATCACTGTGGGCGCTGGTGTAGTGAATCACTGTGGGTGCTGGTGTAGGGAATCACTGTGGGCGCTGGTGTAGGGAATCACTGTGGGCGCTGGTGTAGTGAATCTCTGTGGGCGCTGGTGTAGGGAATCACTGTGGGTGCTGGTGTAGGGAATCACTGTGGGCGCTGGTGTAGTGAATCACTGTGGGTGCTGGTGTAGGGAATCACTGTGGGTGCTGGTGTAGGGAATCACTGTGGGCGCTGGTGTAGGGAATCACTGGGCGCTGGTGTAGGGAATCACTGTGGGTGCTGGTGTAGGGAATCACTGTGGGTGCTGGTGTAGGGAATCAGTGTGGGTGCTGGTGTAGGGAATCTCTGTGGGCGCTGGTGTAGGGAATCACTGTGGGCGCTGGTGTAGTGAATCACTGCGGGCGCTGGTGTAGGGAATCACTGTGGGCGCTGGTGTAGTGAATCACTGTGAGCGCTGGTGTAGTGAATCACTGTGAGCGCTGGTGTAGGGAATCACTGTGGGTGCTGGTGTCGTGAATCACTGTGAGCGCTGGTGTAGGGAATCAGTCTGGGCGCTGGTGTAGTGAATCACTGTGGGCGCTGATGTCGTGAATCACTTTGGGCGCTCGTGTAATGAATCACTGTGGGCGCTGGTTTAGGAAATCATTGGGCGTTGGTGTACAGAAGCAGTGTGGGTGCTGGTGTAGGGAATCACTGTGGGCGCTGGTGTAGGGAATCACTGTGGGTGCTGGTGTAGGGAATCACTGGGTGCTGGTGTAGGGAATCACTGTGGGTGCTGGTGTAGGGAATCACTGGGCGCTGGTGTAGTGAATCTCTGTGGGCGCTGGTGTAGGGAATCACTGTGGGTGCTGGTGTAGGGAATCACTGTGGGCGCTGGTGTAGTGAATCACTGTGGGTGCTGGTGTAGGGAATCACTGTGGGTGCTGGTGTAGGGAATCACTGTGGGCGCTGGTGTAGGGAATCACTGGGCGCTGGTGTAGGGAATCACTGTGGGTGCTGGTGTAGGGAATCACTGTGGGTGCTGGTGTAGGGAATCAGTGTGGGTGCTGGTGTAGGGAATCTCTGTGGGCGCTGGTGTAGGGAATCACTGTGGGCGCTGGTGTAGTGAATCACTGCGGGCGCTGGTGTAGGGAATCACTGTGGGCGCTGGTGTAGTGAATCACTGTGAGCGCTGGTGTAGTGAATCACTGTGAGCGCTGGTGTAGGGAATCACTGTGGGTGCTGGTGTCGTGAATCACTGTGAGCGCTGGTGTAGGGAATCAGTCTGGGCGCTGGTGTAGTGAATCACTGTGGGCGCTGATGTCGTGAATCACTTTGGGCGCTCGTGTAATGAATCACTGTGGGCGCTGGTTTAGGAAATCATTGGGCGTTGGTGTACAGAAGCAGTGTGGGTGCTGGTGTAGGGAATCACTGTGGGCGCTGGTGTAGGGAATCACTGTGGGTGCTGGTGTAGGGAATCACTGGGTGCTGGTGTAGGGAATCACTACACCAGCACCCACAGTGATTCTGTACACCAACGCCCAATGATTCACTACATCAGCGCCCACAGTGATTCACTACACCAGCGCCCGCATTGATTCCCTACACCAGCACCAACAGTGATTCCCTACACCAGAGCCCAGTGATTCACTACACCAGCACCCACACTGATTCCCTATACCAGCGCCCGCATTGATTCCCTACACCAGCACCAACAGTGATTCCCTACACCAGAGCCCAGTGATTCACTACACCAGCACCCACACTGATTCCCTATACCAGCGCCCGCATTGATTCCCTACACCAGCACCCACAGTGATTCACTACACCAGAGCCCAGTGATTCACTACACCAGCACCCACACTGATTCCCTACACCAGCGCCCGCAGTGATTCTCTACACCAGCGCCCACAGTGATTCACTACACCAACACCCACAGTGATTCCCTACACCAGCGCCTAGTGATTCCCTACACCAGCGACCACAATAATTCCCTACACCAGCGCCCACAGTCATTCCCTACACCAGCGCCCACAGTCATTCCCTACACCAGCACCCACAGTGATTCCCTACACCAGCACCCACAGTGATTCACTACACCAGCACCCACAGTGATTTCCTACACCAGCACCCACACTGATTCCCTATACCAGCGCCCACAGTGATTCACTACACCAACACCCACAGTGATTCCCTACACCAGCACCCACAGTGATTCACTACACCAGCACCAACAGTGATTCCCTACACCAGAGCCCAGTGATTCACTACACCAGCACCCACACTGATTCCCTATACCAGCGCCCGCATTGATTCCCTACACCAGCACCAACAGTGATTCCCTACACCAGAGCCCAGTGATTCACTACACCAACGCCCACAGTGATTCCCTACACCAGCACCAACAGTGATTCCCTACACCAGAGCCCAGTGATTCACTACACCAGCACCCACACTGATTCCCTACACCAGCGCCCGCAGTGATTCTCTACACCAGCGCCCACAGTGATTCACTACACCAACACCCACAGTGATTCCCTACACCAGCGCCTAGTGATTCCCTACACCAGCGACCACAATAATTCCCTACACCAGCGCCCACAGTCATTCCCTACACCAGCGCCCACAGTCATTCCCTACACCAGCACCCACAGTGATTCCCTACACCAGCACCCACAGTGATTCACTACACCAGCACCCACAGTGATTCCCTACACCAGCACCCACAGTGATTCACTACACCAGCACCCACAGTGATTCCCTACACCAGCACCCACAGTGATTCCCTACACCAGCACCCACAGTGATTCACTACACCAGCACCCACAGTGATTCACTACACCAGCACCCACAGTGATTCCCTACACCAGCACCCACAGTGATTCCCTACACCAGCACCCACAGTGATTCACTACACCAGCACCCACAGTGATTCCCTACACCAGCACCCACAGTGATTCACTACACCAGCACCCACAGTGATTCACTACACCAGCACCCACAGTGATTCCCTACACCAGCACCCACAGTGATTCACTACACCAGCACCCACAGTGATTCCCTACACCAGCACCCACAGTGATTCCCTACACCAGCACCCACAGTGATTCACTACACCAGCGCCCACAGTGATTCACTACACCAGCACCCACAGTGATTCCCTACACCAGCACCCACAGTGATTCACTATACCAGCACCCACAGTGATTCCCTACACCAGCACCCGCAGTGATTCCCTACACCAGCACCCACAGTGATTCCCTACACCAGCGCCCACGGTGATTCCCTACACCAGCACCCACAGTGATTCCCTACACCAGCACCCACAGTGATTCCCTACACCAGCACCCGCAGTGATTCCCTACACCAGCACCCACAGTGATTCACTACACCAGCACCCACACTGATTCCCTACACCAGCGCCCACGGTGATTCCCTACACCAGCACCCACAGTGATTCCCTACACCAGCACCCACAGTGATTCCCTACACCAGCACTCGCAGTGATTCCCTACACCTGCACCCACACTGATTCCCTACACCAGCACCCACAGTGATTCACTACACCAGCACCCACACTGATTCCCTACACCAGCGCCCACGGTGATTCCCTACACCAGCACCCACAGTGATTCCCTACACCAGCACCCACAGTGATTCCCTACACCAGCACCCACAGTGATTCCCTACACCAGCACCCACACTGATTCCCTACACCAGCACCCACAGTGATTCACTACACCAGCACCCACACTGATTCCCTACACCAGCGCCCACGGTGATTCCCTACACCAGCACCCACAGTGATTCCCTACACCAGCACCCACAGTGATTCCCTACACCAGCACCCACAGTGATTCCCTACACCAGCACCCACAGTGATTCCCTACACCAGCACTCGCAGTGATTCCCTACACCTGCACCCACACTGATTCCCTACACCAGCACCCACAGTGATTCACTACACCAGCACCCACACTGATTCCCTACACCAGCGCCCACGGTGATTCCCTACACCAGCACCCACAGTGATTCCCTACACCAGCACCCACAGTGATTCCCTACACCAGCACCCACAGTGATTCCCTACACCAGCACCCGCAGTGATTCCCTACACCAGCACCCACACTGATTCCCTACACCAGCGCCCACGGTGATTCCCTACACCAGCACCCGCAGTGATTCCCTACACCAGCACCCACACTGATTCCCTATACCAGCGCCCGCAGTCATTCCCTACAGCAGCGCCCACACTGATTCCAAATACCAGTGCCCAGTGATTCCCTATACCAGCGCTCACACTGATTCACTACACCAGCGCCCAGAGTGATTCACTACACCAGCACCCACAGTGATTCCCTACAACAGCGCCCACAGTGATTCCCTACACCAGCGCTCACAGTGATTCACTACACCAGCGCCCAGAGTGATTCCCTACACCAGCGCCCACAGTGATTCCCTACACCAGCGCCCACAGTGATTTCCTACACCAGCGCCCACAGTGATTCCCTACACCAGCACCCACACTGATTCCCTACACCAGCGCCCACAGTGATTCCCTACACCAGCGCTCACAGTGATTCCCTACACCAGCACCCACAGTGATTCCCTACACCAGCGCTCACAGTGATTCCCTACACCAGCGCCCACAGTGATTCCCTACACCAGCGCCCACAGTGATTCACTACACCAGCACCCACAGTGATTCCCTACAACAGCGCCCACAGTGATTCCCTACAACAGCGCCCACAGTGATTCCCTACACCAACGCCCACAGTGATTCCCTACACCAGCACCCACAGTGATTCCCTCCACCAGCGCCCAGTGATTCCCTACACCAGCGCCCACAGTGATTCCCTCCACCAGCGCCCAGTGATTCCCTACACCAGCACCCACAGTGATTCCCTCCACCAGCGCCCAGTGATTCCCTACACCAGCACCCACAGTGATACCCTACACCAGCACCCACAGTGATACCCTACACCAGCGCCCACAGTGATTCACTACACCAGCGCCCACAGTGATTCCCTACACCAGCGCCCACAGTGATTCCCTACACCAGCACCCACACTGCTTCTGTACACCAACGCCCAATGATTTCCTAAACCAGCGCCCACAGTGATTCATTACACGAGCGCCCAAAGTGATTCACGACATCAGCGCCCACAGTGATTCACTACACCAGCGCCCAGACTGATTCCCTACACCAGCGCTCACAGTGATTCACGACACCAGCACCCACAGTGATTCCCTACACCAGCGCTCACAGTGATTCACTACACCAGCGCTCACAGTGATTCACTACACCAGCACCCACAGTGATTCACTACACCAGCGCTCACAGTGATTCCCTACACCAGCACCCACAGTGATTCACTACACCAGCGCCCACAGTGATTCACTACACCAGCACCCACAGTGATTCACTACACCAGCGCTCACAGTGATTCACGACACCAGCACCCACAGTGATTCCCTACACCAGCTCCCAGTGATTCCCTACACCAGCTCCCAGTGATTCCCTACACCAGCTCCCAGTGATTCCCTACACCAGCACCCACACTGATTCCCTACGCCAGCGCCCACAGTGATTCCCTACACCAGCTCCCAGTGATTCCCTACACCAGCTCCCAGTGATTCCCTACACCAGCGCCCACACTGATTCCCTACACCAGCGCCCACAGTGATTCCCTACACCAGCTCCCAGTGATTCCCTACACCAGAGCCCACAGTGATTCCCTACACCAGCACCCACAGTGATTCTGTACACCAACGCCCAATGATTCACTACATCAGCGCCCACAGTGATTCACTACACCAGCGCCCACAGTGATTCCCTACACCAACGCCCAATGATTCACTACACCAGCGCCCACAGTGATTCCCTACACCAGCGCCCAGTGATTCCCTACACCAGAGCCCACTGATTCCCTACACCAGCACCCTCAGTGATTCTGTACACCAACGCCCAATGATTCACTACATCAGCGCCCACACTGATTCCCTACACCAGCGCCCACAGTGATTCCCTACACCAGCTCCCAGTGATTCCCTACACCAGAGCCCACTGATTCCCTACACCAGCACCCTCAGTGATTCTGTACACCAACGCCCAATGATTCACTACACCAGCGCCCACAGTGATTCCCTACACCAGCTCCCAGTGATTCCCTACACCAGAGCCCACTGATTCCCTACACCAGCACCCTCAGTGATTCTGTACACCAACGCCCAATGATTCACTACATCAGTGCCCACAGTGATTCACTACACCAGCGCCCAGACTGATTCCCTACACCAGCGCTCACAGTGATTCATGACACCAGCACCCACAGTGATTCACTACACCAGCACCCACAGTGATTCAGTACACAAGCACCCACAGTGAATCCCTACACCAGCACCCACAGTGATTCACTACACCAGCGCCCAGACTGATTCCCTACACCAGCGCTCACAGTGATTCATGACACCAGCACCCACAGTGATTCACTACACCAGCACCCACAGTGATTCAGTACACAAGCACCCACAGTGAATCCCTACACCAGCGCTCACAGTGATTCCCTACACCAGCGCCCACACTAATTCCCCAAACCAACGCTCACAGTGATTCCCTACACCAGCGCCCACAGTGATTCCCTACACCAGCGCCCACAGTGATTCCCTAAACCAGCGTTCACACGGATTCCCTACACCCGCGCCCACAGTGATTCCCTACACCAGCGCCCACAATAATTCCCCATACCAGCGCTCACAGTGATTCCCTACACCAGAGCCCACAGTGATTCCCTACACCAGCGCCCACAGTGATTCCCTATACCAGCTCCCAGTGATTCACTACACCAGCGCCCACAGTGATTCCCTATACCAGCTCCCAGTGATTCACTACACCAGCACCCACAGTGATTCCCTACACCAGCTCCCAGTGATTCCCTACACCAGCGCCCACAGTGATTCACTACACCAGTACCCACAGATATTCCCTACACGAGCACCCAGAGTGATTCCCTACACCAGCACCCAGAGTGATTCCCTACACCAGCTCCCAGTGATTCACTACACCAGCGCCCACAGTGATTCACTACACCAGTACCCACAGATATTCCCTACACGAGCACCCACACTGATTCCCTACACCAGCACCCAGACTGATTCCCTATACCAGCACGCACACTGATTCCCTATACCAGCGCCCGCAGTGATTCTCTACACCAGCACCCACAATGATTCACTACACCAGCGCCCACAGTGATGCACAACACCAGTGCCCAGTGATTACCTACACCAGTGCCCACAGCGATTCCCTGCACCAGCGTCCACAGTGATTCCCTGCGCCAACGCCCAGTGATTCAGTACACCAGCGCCCACAGTGATTCATTACACCAGTGTCCACACTGATTCCCTACACCAGGCCCACAGTGATTCCCTACACCAGCTCCCAGTGATTCACTACACCAGCGCCCACAGTGATTCACTACACCAGCACTCACAGTGATTCACTACACCAGCACCCACAGTGAATCCCTACACCAGCGCCCACACTGATTCACTACACCAGCTCCCACAATGATTCACTACACCAGTACCCACAGATATTCCCTACACGAGCACCCACACTGATTCCCTACACCAGCACCCACACTGATTCCCTTTACCAGCGCCCACAGTGATTCTCTACACCAGCACCCACAGTGATTCCCTACACCAGAGCCCAGTGATTCTCTACACCAGCACCCACAATGATTCACTACACCAGCGCCCACAGTGATGCACAACACCAGTGCCCAGTGATTCCCTACACCAGTGCCCACAGCGATTCCCTGCACCAGCGTCCACAGTGATTCCCTGTGCCAACGCCCAGTGATTCAGTACACCAGCGCCCACAGTGATTCATTACACCAGTGTCCACACTGATTCCCTACACCAGGCCCACAGTGATTCCCTACACCAGCGCCCACAGTGATTCCCTATACCAGCTCCCAGTGATTCACTACACCAGCGCCTAGAGTGATTCACTACACCAGAACCCACTGAGATTCCCTACACCAGCGAACACAATGATTCCCTACACCAGCGCCCACAGTGATTCCCTAAACCAGCGCCCAGTGATTCATTACACCAGCGCCCAGTGATTCATTACACCAACGCCCAGTGATTCACTACACCAGCGCCCAGTGATTCCCTACACCAGCGTCCACACTGATTCCCTACACCAGGCCCACAGTGATTCACTACACCAGCGCCCACAGTGATTCCCTAAACCAGCTCCCAGTGATTCACTACACCAGCGCCCACACTGATTCCCTACACCAGCGCCCACAGTGATTCACTACACCAGCACCCACAGTGATTCCCTACACCAGCGCCCACAGTGATTCCCTACACCAGCGCCCACAATGATTCACTACACCAGCGCCCACAGTGATGCACAACACCAGTGCCCAGTGATTCCCTACACCAGTACCCACAGCGATTCCCTGCACCAGCGTCCACAGTGATTCCCTACACCAGCGCCCACAGTGATTCATTACACCAGTGTCCACAGTGATTCCCTACACCAGCGCCCACAGTGATTCCCTACACCAGCTCCCAGTGATTCACTACACCAGCACCCACAGTGATTCCCTACACCAGCGCTCACAGTGATTCACTACACCAGCGCTCACAGTGATTCCCTACACCAGTACCCACAGCGATTCCCTGCACCAACGCCCACAGTGATTCCCTACACCAGCTCCCAGTGATTCACTACACCAGCACCCACAGTGATTCCCTACACCAGCGCTCACAGTGATTCACTACACCAGCGCCCACAGTGATTCCCTACACCAGCGCCCACACTGATTCCCTACACCAGCGCCCACAGTGATTCCCTACACCAGCGCCCACAGTGATTCACTACACCAGCGCCCACAGTGATTCCCTACACCAGCGCCCACAGTGATTCCCTACACCAGCGCCCACAGTGATTCCCTACACCAGCGCCCACAGTGATTCACTACACCAGCGCCCACAGTGATTCCCTACACCAGCGCCCACAGTGATTCCCTACACCAGCGCCCACAGTGATTCACTACACCAGCGCCCACAGTGATTCCCTACACCAGCGCCCACACTGATTCCCTACACCAGCACCCACAGTGATTCCCTACACCAGCGCTCACAGTGATTCCCTACACCAGCACCCACACTGATCCCCTCCACCAGCGCTCACAGTGATTCACTACACCAGCACCCACAGTGATTCCCTACACCAGCGCCCACAGTGATTCCCTACACCAGCGCCCACAGTGATTCCCTACACCAGCGCCCACAGTGATTCCCTACACCAGCGCCCACAGTGATTCCCTACACCAGCGCCTAGTGATTCATTACACCAGCGCCCACAGTGTTTCACTACACCAGCGCCCACAGTGATTCCCTACACCAGCGCTCACAGTGATTCCCTACACCAGCGCCCGCAGTGATTCCCTACACCAGCACCCGCAGAGATTCCCTCCACCAGCGCCCAGAGTGATTCACTACACCAGCGCCCACAGTGATTTCCTACACCAGCACCCACAGTGATTCCCTACACCAGCGCCCACAGTGATTCCCTACACCAGCGCCCAGAGTGATTCACTACACCAGCGCCCACAGTGATTCCCTACACCAGCGCCCACAGTGATTTCCTACACCAGCACCCACAGTGATTCCCTACACCAGCGCCCACAGTGATTCCCTACACCAGCGCCCACAGTGATTTCCTACACCAGCACCCACAGTGATTCCCTACACCAGCGCTCACAGTGATTCCCTACACCAGCGCCCATAGTGATTCCCTACACCAGCGCCCATAGTGATTCCCTACACCAGCGCCCACAGAGATTCCCTACACCAGCGCCCACAGTGATTCCCTACACCAACGCCCACAGTGATTCCCTACACCAACGCCCACAGTGATTCACTACACCAACACCCACAGTGATTCCCTATGCCAGCGCCCACAGAGATTCACTACACCAGCACCTAGTGATTCACTACACCAGCGCCCACAGTGATTCACTACACCAACACCCACAGTGATTCCCTATGCCAGCGCCCACAGAGATTCCCTACACCAGCGCTCACAGCGATTCCCTCCACCAGCGCCCGCAATGATTTCCTACGCCGGCGCCCACAGAGATTCACTACACCAGCACCTAGTGATTCACTACACCAGCGCCCACAGTGATTCCCTACACCAGCGCCCGCAGTGATTCCCTACGCCAGCGCCCACAGAGATTCCCTACACCAGCGCCCAGAGTGATTCACTACACCAGCGCCCACAGTGATTCCCTACACCAGCGCTCACAGTGATTCCCTACACCAGCGCTCACAGTGATTCACTACACCAGCGCTCACAGTGATTCCCTACACCAGCGCCCAGAGTGATTCCCTACACCAGCGCCCAGAGTGATTCCCTACACCAGCGCTCACAGTGATTCCCTACACCAGCACCCGCAGTGATTCCCTACGCCAGCGCCCACAGAGATTCCCTACGCCAGCGCCCAGAGTGATTCACTACACCAGCGCTCACAGTGATTCACTACACCAGCGCTCACAGTGATTCCCTACACCAGCGCCCAGAGTGATTCCCTACACCAGCGCCCAGAGTGATTCCCTACACCAGCGCCCACAGAGATTCCCTACACCAGCGCCCAGAGTGATTCCCTACACCAGCGCTCACAGTGATTCCCTACACCAGCACCCGCAGTGATTCCCTACACCAGCGCCCACAGAGATTCCCTACACCAGCGCCCAGAGTTATTCACTACACCAGCGCTCACAGTGATTCCCTACACCAGCGCCCAGAGTGATTCACTACACCAGCGCCCACACTGATTCCCTACACCAGCGCCCAGAGTGATTCACTACACCAGCGCCCACAGTGATTCCCTACACCAGCGCCCAGAGTTATTCACTACACCAGCGCTCACACTGATTTCCTACACCAGCGCCCACACTGATTCCCTACACCAGCACCCACAGTGATTCCCTACACCAGCACCCACAGTGATTCCCTACACCAGCGCCCACAGTGATTCCCTACACCAGCGCCCACACTGATTCCCTACACCAGCACCCACAGTGATTCCCTACACCAGCACCCACAGTGATTCACTACACCAGCACCCACAGTGATTCCCTACGCCAGCGCCCACAGAGATTCCCTACACCAGCGCCCAGAGTTATTCACTACACCAGCGCTCACAGTGATTCCCTACACCAGCGCTCACAGTGATTCCCTACGCCAGCGCCCACAGAGGTTCCTTACACCAGCACCCACAGAGATTCCCTACACCAGCGCCCACAGTGATTCCCTACACCAGCACCCACAGTGATTCCCTACACCAGCGCCCACAGAGGTTCCTTACACCAGCACCCACAGTGATTCCCTACACTATCGCCCACAGAGATTCCCTACACTATCGCCCACAGAGATTCCCTACACCAGCGCCCACAGAGATTCCCTACACTATCGCCCACAGAGATTCCCTACACTATCGCCCACAGAGATTCCCTACACCAGCGCCCACAGTGATTCCCGACACCAGCGCTCACAGAGATTCCCTACGCCAGCGCTCACAGTGATTCCCTACACTATCGCCCACAGTGATTCCCTACACCAGCGCTCACAGAGATTCCCTACACCAGCGCTCACAGTGATTCCCTACACCAGCGCCCACAGTGATTCCCTACACTATCGCCCACAGAGATTCCCTACACTATCGCCCACAGAGATTCCCTACACCAGCGCCCACAGTGATTCCCTACACTATCGCCCACAGAGATTCCCTACACTATCGCCCACAGAGATTCCCTACACTATCGCCCACAGAGATTCCCTACACTATCGCCCACAGAGATTCCCTACACCAGCACCCACAGTGATTCCCTACACTATCGCCCACAGAGATTCCCTACACTATCGCCCACAGAGATTCCCTACACCAGCACCCACAGTGATTCCCTACACCAGCGCCCACAGTGATTCCCTACACCAACGCCCACAGAGATTCCCTACGCCAGCGCCCACAGAGGTTCCTTACACTATCGCCCACAGAGATTCCCTACACTATCGCCCACAGTGATTCCCTACACCAGCGCCCACAGAGATTCCCTACACCAACGCCCACAGTGATTCCCTACACCAGCGCCCACAGTGATTCCCTACACCAGCGCTCACAGAGATTCCCTACACCAGCGCCCACAGTGATTCCCTACACTATCGCCCACAGAGATTCCCTACACCAGCACCCACAGTGATTCCCTACACCAGCGCTCACAGTGATTCCCTACACCAGCACCCACAGTGATTCACTACACCAGCGCCCACAGTGATTCACGACACCAGCACCCACAGTGATTCCCTACACCAGCTCCCAGTGATTCCCTACACCAGCTCCCAGTGATTCCCTACACCAGCTCCCAGTGATTCCCTACACCAGCACCCACACTGATTCCCTACGCCAGCGCCCACAGTGATTCCCTACACCAGCTCCCAGTGATTCCCTACACCAGCTCCCAGTGATTCCCTACACCAGCGCCCACACTGATTCCCTACACCAGCGCCCACAGTGATTCCCTACACCAGCTCCCAGTGATTCCCTACACCAGAGCCCACAGTGATTCCCTACACCAGCACCCACAGTGATTCTGTACACCAACGCCCAATGATTCACTACATCAGCGCCCACAGTGATTCACTACACCAGCGCCCACAGTGATTCCCTACACCAACGCCCAATGATTCACTACACCAGCGCCCACAGTGATTCCCTACACCAGCGCCCAGTGATTCCCTACACCAGAGCCCACTGATTCCCTACACCAGCACCCTCAGTGATTCTGTACACCAACGCCCAATGATTCACTACATCAGCGCCCACACTGATTCCCTACACCAGCGCCCACAGTGATTCCCTACACCAGCTCCCAGTGATTCCCTACACCAGAGCCCACTGATTCCCTACACCAGCACCCTCAGTGATTCTGTACACCAACGCCCAATGATTCACTACACCAGCGCCCACAGTGATTCCCTACACCAGCTCCCAGTGATTCCCTACACCAGAGCCCACTGATTCCCTACACCAGCACCCTCAGTGATTCTGTACACCAACGCCCAATGATTCCCTACACCAGCGCCCACAGAGATTCCCTACACCAGCGCCCACAGTGATTCCCTACACCAGCGCTCACAGTGATTCATGACACCAGCACCCACAGTGATTCACTACACCAGCACCCACAGTGATTCAGTACTGTGATTCCCACACTGCGCCCACAGTGATTCCCTACACTATCGCCCACAGAGATTCCCTACACCAGCGCCCACAGTGATTCCCTACACCAGCGCCCACAGTGATTCCCTACACCAGCGCCCACAGTGATTCACTACACCAGCGCCCACAGTGATTCACTACACCAGCGCCCACAGAGATTCCCTACACCAGCGCCCACAGTGATTCCCTACACTATCGCCCACAGAGATTCCCTACACCAGCGCCCACAGTGATTCCCTACACCAGCACCCACACTGATTCCCTACACCAGCACCCACAGTGATTCCCTACACCAGCGCCCACAGTGATTCCCTACACCAGCGCCCACAGTGATTCCCTACACCAGCGCCCACAGAGATTCCCTACACCAGCACCCACAGTGATTCCCTACACCAGCACCCACAGTGATTCCCTACACCAGCACCCACAGTGATTCCCTACACCAGCACCCACAGTGATTCCCTACACCAGCGCCCACAGTGATTCCCTACACCAGCGCCCACAGTGATTCCCTACACCAGCACCCACAGTGATTCCCTACACCAGCACCCACAGTGATTCCCTACACCAGCACCCACAGTGATTCCCTACACCAGCACCCACAGTGATTCCCTACACCAGCACCCACAGTGATTCCCTACACCAGCACCCACACTGATTCCCTACACCAGCACCCACAGTGATTCCCTACACCAGCACCCACAGTGATTCCCTACACTATCGCCCACAGTGATTCCCTACACCAGCACCCACACTGATTCCCTACACCAGCACCCACAGTGATTCCCTACACCAGCACCCACAGTGATTCCCTACACTATCGCCCACAGTGATTCACTACACCAGCGCCCACAGTGATTCCCTACACCAGCACCCACAGTGATTCCCTACACCAGCACCCACAGTGATTCCCTACACCAGCGCCCACAGTGATTCCCTACGCCAGCGCCCACAGTGATTCACTACACCAGTGCCCACAGTGATTCCCTACACCAGCGCCCACAGTGATTCCCTACACCAGCGCCCACAGAGATTCCCTACACTATCGCCCACAGAGATTCCCTACACTATCGCCCACAGAGATTCCCTACACTATCGCCCACAGTGATTCCCTACACCAGCGCCCACAGTGATTCCCTATACAATTACACAAACACCTCTCCTGGCCACAGGGGAAATAGCGACAGGGACAGGCAGACACCAGGAACACCGGCCACATTCTCTCCCCACCTGTCCCTAGGAGGCATTAGATTCCACCTTATGGTTTACCGCACAAGATATCCCGCTATCCCGGCTTCTAACATACCTGATCCCGTGGGAATAGAGAATGAAAAGAACGATCCAGGTAGTCTTCTACTGTGGTCGATCCCTCCCACTTCGGAAAATGGACCAAAGTCTTCTGCACATGGAATAATAGGGAGAAAATAATCAGTTATCAATTTTTTTAATATGATACCAATAAATGATCCTTACAAATAAAGAGGCATTTGCACTGATGTGAATACTCACTGATATCTCTCAGCCTAATGACAGTACTGGTCACTACCCTATGGGAAGGATATGATTGCAATGAAGGGGGTGCAAAGGAGATTCACCAGGAGGTTGCCTGGGATGGAACATTTCAGCGATGAACATGCTGGGTTAGGATTGTTGCCTTTGGTGCACAGAAACCCGATAGAGGGCCTGACAGAGGTGGAAAGATTATGAAGGGCACGTTCAGGGTGCATAGGAAACAGCTGCTCGCCTTCGTTGAAGGGTCAGTAATAACAGGGCTTAATTCTAAGGTGAACGGTAGGAGGCTTAAAGGGGATTTGAGGAAACCGTGTTCACCCACAGAGTGATGGGAGTCTGGAATGCACTGCCTAGGAGAGTAATTGAGGCAGGAAACCACAGAACCTTTAAAATGATGGCCAGTGGGTTGAACGTGGGATTAGTCAGAGATAGGTCAATGTAATCTTGATGGTCTGAAAATCCTCTCTCGTGGCTCTATAACACAAGGAGCACAGAGGTTTTGGAGGACTGTGGGCAGTTACAGTAGGAAAGGGGTATGAACAAGGCCACGAAGGGACTTAAGCATGAGGATGAGAACTTTAAAACTGTTTCCTGGTTTGGCAACATCTCAAACATGGGCCAGCAAGCACAGGAGGTCATATGGTCATACAGCACGGAAACAGACCCTTCAGTCCAACTCGTCTGCGCTAACCAGATATCCTAAATTAATCCAGACCCATTTGCCAGCATTTGGACCATATCCCTCTAAACCCTTCCTATCATATACCCATCCAGATGCCTTTTAAATGTTGTGATTGTACCAGCCTCCACCACTCCTTCTGGCAGCTTATTGCATTCATGTACCACCCTCTGTGTGAAAAAGTTGCCCCTCAGGTTCTTTTTAAATTTTTCCCCTCTCACCCTAAACCTATGCCTTCTAGTTGTGGACTAGCCCATCCCAAGGAAAAGACCTAGGCTATTCACCCTATCCATGTTTCTCATGATTTTGTAACCCTCTATACTGTCACCTCTCAGCCTTCAACACACCTTAGAAAGAACGCCCCAGCCTATCCAGCCTCTCCCTTTGGCTCAATCCTCCAACCCAGCAACATCCTTGTAAATCTGTTTTGAGTCCCTTCAAGTTTAACAACATCGTTCCTATAGCAGGGAGACTAGAGCAGACGAATGGTCGAGAAGTAGCAGAGTTGTGATTGAACTGAAGTTCGTCCTTGGACTAGTTATAGAATGTCAGATCCTCAGAATCAATACAGTGGGCTACAATGGCCCATTGTATCTGCACCAGTTCTATTAACTAGTCAGGTCGTCTTACCCAGTGCCAGTCTCATGTCTTTTCCCTGTAGGCCTGCACATCATAATGATCCAAATAACCATCCAATGCCCCCTCATGGATGCCTCAGTTGAACCTGCCCTCTCCACGTTTTCAGGCAGTGCATTCCAGGCCCTAACTACTCGCTAGCGAAAAAGGATTTCTCACATCACCCTTGATTTGTTTGCACGCTTAAATCCGTGCCCTCTCGTTCTGGTTACTTTTACAAATGGGAACAACTTCTACCCAATCTGCTGTGTTACATCCCACAGTGGGGGTCGCTTGGGATCCTGTGGGGGTTGGCTGACAAATCACACAGTGAACTTTGAGGTGTACGTGTTGAGGAATAAGGCAAAGCAGGAAGACAAAAGCAGTGCATCCTCACCAAACAGCTCTGCAAAAGGATCTCGCCCACCGAAGAATTCCCTGAATACTTCATCAGGGCTTCGGAATGAAAACATAAAGCCTGGGAACTCTGTATTCATCGTGGGACCTCTGCCACCTGTTAGAAATAAAAACATTAAAATATTCAAGTCAAAAACTGCAATATGTATGTTAAAACACACGTGTACTAAATGTAGCGAGCAAGCTAATAAAGCTACTTAATAAAAACAAACCAAAAAGCAGTGTCCATTTCTCGAAAGTTAAAGCTCATAAGCAAAAGGGTCACATCAGACTTTTACGGAACATTGTTTAGATCATGAGAGAATGCTGATACTGGAACCCTTTTGGTTTGGACTCCCTGGGCAAATTAATTAAATTCTACCCTATCAAATAGAACAAGAACACAACAGCACACTTCGGCCCTCCGAGCCTGCGCTGACACATTTTGCCCTTCCATACTAAAACTGTCTTCACTTACAGAATCCGTATCCCTCTATTCCCCTCCTACTCATGTATTTGTCCAGGTGTTTCTTGAATGCTGCTACTGTGTCTGCTTCCACCCCCTCCTCTGGCAGCGTGTTCCAGGCAGTCACCACCTTTTGTGTGAAAAACTTGCCACGCACATCTCCTTTAAACATCCCCCCTCCCGCACCTTGAACCTGTGATCCCTAGTAATTGACCCCTCCACCCTGGGAAAACCCTCATACTTTTCACTCGATCCTTGACACTCTCAATCTTTTAAACTTCTAACAGGTCGGCCCCTCAATCTCCTATGTTCCAGTGAAAACAAACCCAGTCTATCCAAGCTTTCTTCATCGCTAAAATCTCCCCATGCCAGGCAACATCCTGGTAAACCTTTTGTGTACCCTCCCCAAAGCATCCACATCCTTCTGGTTGTGTAGTGACCAGAACTGTACACAATATTCCAAGTGTGGCCTCACTAAAGTTCTATGAAACTGCAGCATAACTAGTCTATCCTTATACTCAATGCCCCTTCCAATGAAGGTCAGCATGCCATAGACCTTTTTGATCTCCTTATCTACCTGCGCTGCCCTCTTCAGTGATCTGTGGGCCTGCACACCCAGATCCCTCTGCATATCAATACTCCTCAGGGTTCTGCCATTTACTGTATAATTTCCATCTGTACTTGATCTTTCAAAATGCATCACCTCATATTTGCCCGGATTAAACTCCATCTGCCATTTTTCTGCCCATGCCTCCAACTGATCTATATTCTGCCGTATCCTCTGACAATCCTCCTCACTATCTACAACTCCACCAATCTTGGTATCGTCCACAAACTTACTAATTAGATCAGCTATGTTTTCTTGCAAATCATTTTTGTAGATCAGGAATAGCAGAGGTCCCAGCACTGATCCCTGAGGAACACCACTAATCACAACCCTCCATTCCAAAAAGCATCCCTCTGTCTCCTGTGATTAAGCCAGTTCTGTATCCATCTTGCCAGCTCACCCTGATACCATGTGACTTCCCCTTATGTACCAGTCTGCCATAAGGGACCTTGTCAAAGGCTTTACTGAAGTCCATGTCAATAACATCAACCACTTTTTCCTCAATCATCTTTGTCACCTCCTCAAAAAACTTGATCAAGTTAGTGAGACACGACCTCCCCTGCACAAAACCGTGCTGTCTATTGTTACTAAGTCAATTTGCTTCTGAATGTGTATGGATCTTATCCCTGAGAATGTTTTCCAATAATTTCCCTACCACTACCGAGGCTACAGGCCTGAAGTTTCCTGGATTATTCCTGTTACCCTTCTTAAACAATAGGACAGTATTGGCTGTTCCCCAGTCCTCTAGGACCTCACCTGTGGCCAAAGAGGATGCTAAGATGTTTGCCAATGCTCCAGCAATTTGTTCTCGTCTCCCTCAATATTCTGGGATAGATCCCATCAGGACCCGGTGACTTATCTACCTTAATGCTAATGGCATGCTCTCCTTCATAGAGAGAGGATTTGAGAATTGGATTAAGGATGTCTTGTTGCAGTTATACAGGCTCTTGGTTGAGGCCAGATCTTGAGTACTGTGTGCAGTTTTCATCACCTATCCCAAGGAAGGACATTCTTGCTATTGTGGGAAGGCAGCGATGGTTCACCAATGATTTGCGGAATGGCGTATGAGAAAAGACAGGATGGACTGCACTTGTATTCACTGGAATTTAGAAGAATGAGGGGGAATCTCATAAAGACATATAAAATCCTGATGGGACTGGACTGGCTAGATGTTCCCAATATTGGGAATATCCAGAACAAGGGGGTCACAGCCTAAGAATAAGGGTGAGCCATTCAGGACTGAAATCAGGAAGAATTTCTTCACTCAGAGTTGGGAACCTGTGGAATTCTCTCCCATAAGAAGCTGCTGGAGCCAGTTCACTAGATCTATTCAAGAGGGAGCTGGATGTGGCCCTTGCGACTAAAGGGATCAAGGAGTTATGGAGAGAAAGCGGGAATACGATACTGAGATTGTATTGAATGGTGGTGCAGGCCCGAAGGGCCAAATAGCCTACTCCTGCGCCTATTTTCTGTGTTTCTATACTAATATGTTTTAAGATGCACAACGCCTCTTCTTTCTAAATTGCAACTTGGCTTAAAAATTTGACACTTCCTTCTGTGAGGTCATCCTCTCCTGATTCCTTCTGTTTGGTGAATACTGACACAAAATATTCATTTAGTGCCCTCACCTACTACTTCTGGCAAATACTAATCTTAAACCCCTCAAGTCGGAATTAAAATCTATTGGTTTTGAGCTTAAAAGCTTCTATTATCCCTCACAATACATAGTTCTTGGGAAAGGGGAAGCTGTAACACAGTCGCATTGTCGCTGGACTAACAATCCAGAGACCCAGGTCGTGTTATAAGTGGAAGACCCTGCCCCCCCGGGACAGAAAGTCCAAGATTCAAGTCCCACCTAACCCAGTCTCATGTCACTGCATGCAGGTAGATTAAAATAACTGCACTGCTGCTTGGTGGTGGATAGTAAAAGGGAAATGAATAATTTGAAACAAGTAATATGCTCTTACCGGATCCAACTAATCCATCCTTTCCATACCTGTCATAAACTTCTCGTTTGCTTTCTACAAACAAAAGGTGAAGAAAGTTAAGTGGTGCATATATCACATTAATATTTTGTGGCGCAGAAACAGGCTATTCAGCCTGAAATAGCCCAGACTGTTCCTATGCCACACCACTGTCCACTTAATCTCACATCATGACTTTCTCATCTTCCCTCCCTCCATCATGGTACATCCAGATTCCTCTTAAATGCATCTATTGTATTGTTCACCTCAATTAATTCACTTGGCAGCAAGTTCTACATTCCCAGAACTGGGTAAAATGGATCAAACAGGAGAGTGGGGACATAGAAACAGGCAATACATTACCACCCCCCTCTTCCATGCTGTGCACTGCTTTGAATGAGCAAGCAACTTTATTTTGGGGATAGTTTGCTGACATCAAAACGCCTTCAAAATCTACAATATCACAACGTTCTTGATATTGGATCTCTGTGTTGCTCCGAATTCTCAGATTGCCTTTTTATCAAAAAGAACATGTCGATATTGTGGTCTAGGGAAGGGATGGGTTGGGAGAAACAGAGATGCAGTGGTAATTGTTGTACGCAGCTGTAAGCATACAAAGAAGGGTGAAGTAACATCATGATATGTGCTCCCGTCATTAGGATAAAAAGGACTGTTCCTGTAAGGAGCTAACCAGAGTCCAGAGGGATGTGCGTGTAACTCACATTACAAGTTGGCAGAATGTTCAGTTTGTGTTAACAGCACGTATCTGAAGTAGTGATGTGTACTTACTCTTAGTTAAGTCTGATGTCTCAAGAGGCTATCATATATCTTAGATGCAAGTAGCTATTATGTAATTATCCAATAATTACTACAGAACAGATGTTTACTGATTATCAAGAGCAAGTCCATCTTCCGCTGGTATATGGGCATCCTTCCAAAACTTACATTAATCTACAATAAGCAGGATTGGCTGTAACAAATCTACCAGTAAAATATTGTCAGTACCAGCAACCAACATTATAAGATGCTAAAATAAAACAAAAAACTGTGATAGCTGGAAATATGAAAGAAAAACAGAAATTGCTGGAGAAGCTCAGCAGGTCTGGCAGCAGCTGTGGAAAGAAAAATAGTGTTATTGTTTCGAATCCAGTTACTCTTCTGTAGAGATGTTCTTGAAGATGTTCTCTGGCCTCAAAACACTAACTCTGCTTTGTCTCCACACATGTTGCTGGACCTGATGAGTTTCTAAAGCAATTCTAACCTTGTATGTTATGCACTAGGACACTCAGATCTTTGCAACCTCTCATTATTTAAGACAATGTGCTATTTTTTATTCTTCCTGCCAAATGGACAATTTCACATTTTCCCACATTATACACTATTTACCAGATCTTTGCCCAGTCAATTAACCTATCTTTATCTCTTTGTAGGCTCTTCACAACTCACTTTGCTATCTACCTTCGTGTCATCAGCAAATTCGACTACCACACCTTCAGCTCCTTAATCCAAATCATTTATATAAATTATGAGTTGAGGTCTCTGTAGCACATCACTTGCCGGCACTCAATACCTGTAATATTTCGTAAATTTCACTTTGGAAATAGAACCAGTTTAACTCAAGATTGGGGTACAGACAGACTTCAACCTCACACCTTTAATGCATTGTCTGAGCTGAGGTCTCACCTCTTGTTATAAAACCTTACATTATCTTGAGAAGGTGACTTAACAGAAGTTCTGGTTTTTACATGTTAATGAACTAAAACCTGCAACCCATTCTAAAAAAAGAAAGACTTAACCACTATCCAGGTTTGTTCAATATATCATTTCAGTTGCATGAAACTGTGATCTTTTGCTAAAAATTCTGTGTCTTGTGGTCCTGCTCCACAACTACCTGAAGGAGATGCAGTGCTCTGAAAGCTAGTACTTCCAAATAAACCTGTTGGACTATACCCTGGTGTTGTGGGATTTTTAACTTTGTCCAGTTAGCCAGCCAAGCTTCTACCCAAGACAATACACGACTGTCTACACCATGAGTTTTTTATTTTCCTCAATAACCTTTGATGTGGCATCGTATCAAATGCCTTCTGAATAGAGCAGTACAGCCACAGGTTCCACTTTATCTATAACACAAGTTACCCTTTCAAGAACTCAAAAAATTAGCTAAACCTGATTTTCCTTTAATAAAATCATGTTGGTTCCACCCGATTACCTCAAACTTATCAAATGCCCTGTTATCACATCTTTCATAATAGGTTCTAACATTCCCCGAAGACAAATGTTAAACTAAATGACACAGAATTTCCTGCTTTCTGCCTCCCTCCCTTTTGAATAAGCAGTTACAATAGCTATTTTCCAATCTAAAGGAACCGTAACCGAATCTAATGATTTTTGAAAAATTTAAAATGAAGTATTAACCATCTGACTAGCTACTCAGAGTCATAGAGATGTACAGCACGGAAACAGACCCTTCAGTCCAACTCATCCATGCCAACCAGATAACCTAAATTAATCTAGTCCCAATTGCCAGCACTTGGCCCATATCCTTCCACACCCTTCCTAGTCATATACCCATTCAGATTCCTTTTAAATGTTGGAATTGTACCAACCTCCATTATTTCCTCTGGCAGCTCATTCCAGACACGCACCATCCTCTGCATAAAAACTTTGCCCCCTTTTAAATCTTTCCCCTTTCACCTTAAATCTATGACCTCTTGTTTTGGACTCCCTCACTGCAGGGGAAAAAAGTTTAACTATTTTCCCTATTCATGCCCCTGATGATTTTATATACCGCTATGAGATCACCTCTCAGCTCCAGGGAAAACAGCCCCAGCCTATTCAGCCTCTCCCTGTAGCTCAAACCCTCCAACCCTGGCAACATCCTTGTAAATCTTTTCTGAACCCTTTCAAGTTTCACAACATCTTTCCTATAGCTGGGAGACCAGAATTGAACACAGTTCTTTTGAGATCCTAGGATGAAATCCATCAGAACTAGGGGACTTGTCAACTTCTAGTTCCAGCAATTTACTCAGCACTACTTCCCTGGTAATTGTAATTTGAGTTCCTCCAGCCCTTTCAATGCCTGACTTATAGCTCTTTCCAGGGTGCTACTTGGATCCTCTCTCGTGAAGACCGACACAAAATATCTGTTCAATTTGACTGCTATCACTTTATCCTCCATTATTAATTCCTCAGACTCATTTTATAAGACCAATACTTGTTTTGTTCACTCTTCCCTCTTAAATATCTGAAGGAACTGTTTTGATATGTTTAACAGCATGACAGCATGAAGGAACTGGATTAACATCAACAGAAATGCGGTCCATAACACAGGCACGGGGGAGTTGAGGGGTTACTCAGTGACAGTGCAAGGGAGCTACATTAACATCAGTAGAGATACAGTTAGTTACACAGGGCACTGGGAGAGTGGGAGGTTAACTCAATGACAGTGTCAGGGAGCTGGATTAATATCAAAGATACAGTCAATAGCACAGGGCACAGTGCGAAGAGTTACTCTGTGTCAGTGTGAGGGAGCTGGATTAACATCAAACAGAGATACAGTCAATAACATGTAGTGCAGGTGAGGGATAACAGTGACAGTGTGAGAAGGAGTTGGATGGACTGTCGTGTAATATGGTGCTCCAGTATGAACCACACTGAGTCTCTTCATTGATATATATTGTAATTAAGAAATTCCATGAAAATTAACAAGGGAAAGCACTGGAAATAAAAGAGCAGAAAAGTATGTTGAATATCGATTCACTATCAGATCCTTGTAAAGAAATCTGGTATAAGACATTTCGGCTAAACAAGGGTTCCATCACATTGGAAATGGCAGCACAGTGGTAATACAACTCGATTGTTAAATTCAGATGAGTTCTAACCTCATCAAAGCAGCTTCAGGGAATCAAGTTCTATTTAATTAAATAAAATTCGTAATAAAAAACTAGCACGAGACTTCTGAAATGGCCTAGCAGGAAACTCCATTGTCAAGAAAGTGCTTTGTCATCACTTGAGAGAGATAGTACAGGACTAACGGGAAGCTACATAAATGTAATTTGGGTGAAACAAAAGCCAAAGAACAAAGGACCACTGGAAACCGGAAACATAATCAGAAACTGTTGGAAAAATTCTGTAGGTCTGGCAGCATCTGTGGAGAGAAAGCAGAGTTAATGTTAACTTCAGCTCTGAAGAAGGGTCACTGGACTCAAAGTGTTAACTCTGCTTTCTCTCCACTGATGCTGCCAGACCTGCTGAGCTTTTCTAGCAATTTCTGTTTGTACTAATGAAAGGGTATTTCTCACAACCCGCCAGAGCTCACAGTAACAAACGGATGATGAGACACAAAGGATTTGTAGCTCGGGTGCTGGCTGCAGTTGTTGTGGGTATGTTCACAAACTAACACTTCAGCTCAGCAAACATACACACAACGGCAACACAAATACATGCTCATGAATCTCCCCTTTCTTATACCGAACAGTCCTTAGGAAATTAATCTTCATAACAAATAATTTGGTATGGGCACTTACTGTCTGATAGTACTTCATATGCCTCTGCAATTTCCTTAAATTTCTGTTCTGCATATTCCTTATTATCTGGATTCTTGTCCGGGTGCCATCGCAGTGCCAATTTTCGGTAACTATAACAATGTGAGGAGAGATGGAAAAAAGAAAATTTTAATTTCTGCAGGGTCACCATTCCTGTAACACACACGATTCAGCTAAGGCCATGTCATCTGGATGTATAGGTTTATCTTGCCTCTACATTCTACTATTTCAACACTCACATGGCCTCCCTATCATCGCTCACATGGCCTCCCTATCAACACTCACATGGCCTCCCTATCATCGCTCCCATGGCCTCCCTATCAACACTCACATGGCCTCCCTATCAACACTCACATGGCCTCCCTATCATCACTCACATGGCCTCCCTATCATCGCTCACATGGCCTCCCTATCATCGCTCACATGGCCTCCCTATCAACACTCACATGGCCTCCCTATCATCACTCACATGGCCTCCCTATCATCACTCACATGGCCTCCCTATCATCGCTCACATGGCCTCCCTATCATCGCTCACATGGCCTCCCTATCATCGCTCACATGGCCTCCCTATCATCACTCACATGGCCACCTATCATCACTCACATGGCCTCCCTATCATCGCTCACATGGCCTCCCTATCATCACTCACATGGCCTCCCTATCATCGCTCACATGGCCTCCCTATCATCGCTCACATGGCCTCCCTATCATCACTCACATGGCCTCCCTATCATCACTCACATGGCCTCCCTATCATCACTCACATGGCCACCTATCATCACTCACGTGGCCTCCCTATCATCACTCACATGGCCTCCCTATCATCGCTCACATGGCCTCCCTATCATCACTCACATGGCCTCCCTATCATCACTCACATGGCCTCCCTATCATCACTCACATGGCCTCCCTATCATCACTCACATGGCCACCTATCATCACTCACATGGCCACCTATCATCACTCACATGGCCTCCCTATCATCGCTCACATGGCCTCCCTATCATCGCTCACATGGCCTCCCTATCATCACTCACATGGCCTCCCTATCATCACTCACATGGCCACCTATCATCACTCACATGGCCTCCCTATCATCGCTCACATGGCCTCCCTATCATCACTCACATGGCCTCCCTATCATCACTCACATGGCCTCCCTATCATCACTCACATGGCCTCCCTATCATCACTCACATGGCCTCCCTATCATCGCTCACATGGCCTCCCTATCATCACTCACATGGCCTCCCTATCATCACTCACATGGCCTCCCTATCATCACTCACATGGCCTCCGTATCATCACTCACATGGCCTCCCTATCATCATTCACATGGCCTCCCTATCATCACTCACATGGCCTCCCTATCATCGCTCACATGGCCTCCCTATCATCACTCACATGGCCTCCCTATCATCACTCACATGGCCTCCCTATCATCACTCACATGGCCTCCCTATCATCACTCACATGGCCTCCCTATCATCACTCACGTGGCCTCCCTATCATCACTCACATGGCCTCCCTATCATCACTCACATGGCCTCCCTATCATCACTCACATGGCCTCCCTATCATCACTCACATGGCCTCCCTATCATCACTCACATGGCCTCCCTATCAACACTCACATGGCCTCTCTATCATCACTCACATGGCCACCCTATCAACACTCACATGGCCTCCCTATCATCACTCACATGGCCACCCTATCATCACTCACATGGCCTCCCTATCATCATTCCCACACTCCATAAAACTGACCTCATCCAGAACTCTGCTCCCTGCATCTGAACTAGCCAATCTAGTGGAATCATGAATCAGGCTCAAATGGACTGAATGGTAGGAAAACAAGAGTGAACCAAGTCTCATTCATTAACCCACAACCTGTTCATTGAGCTATACTGACTTCAGGTTCTAGGAAGGCACTGATTTAAACTCATCATTATTTTCTCATGGCTAAAGCCCCTTTTTATTCCTGTAATCCTCTCCAACCCAAAACACTCCACAATCTCTGCTCTACTACAATTGCACATATTCCTTAATTTAATCACTTTACAATTGCCATGTGCAGTCAACTGCTCAAGTCACAGGAATTAGCAATTTCCTTCCTAAGCCATGCTCTCTCTTTCTTTCAGTCCTGAAAATATCCTTCTTTCACTGGGGTTTTGGTCTACCCTAATGTTACCTACTTTCAACTTTTGACAACGTTTCTCTTTGGGATGTTTAACTTAAAACTAATTAGTTAATTAATTGGTTTAAGATAAAGTGCTGCAAGTATGCCAATAATTATTGTTTCATCTTGTCAGCAACATTTTGTCAAAGCTTTAACATGCATCAGGACAATCTGCAAGAAATGCTAATGGAAACAGTAAACAACATTTAAACTGCATGAGAGGAAAGTGCTAACTGGTACCTGCTTGCAAAATCAAACATCACTTGACAAATCAGTGGGTAATAGGTGAGGGTGGGTACTGCAGATGTTGGAGATCAGAGTCTACATTAGAGTGGTGCTGGAAAAGCACAGCAGGTCAGACTGCATCCGAGGAGCAGAAAAATCGACGTTTCAAGCAAAAGCCCTTCATCAGGAATTCCGTTTTGCCTGAAACGTCAATTTTCCTGCTCCTCGGATGCTGCCTGACCTGCTGTGCTTTTCCAGCACCACTCTAATCTCGACTCTAATCTCCAGCATCTGCAGTGCCCTCTTCTAGCTTGCAAATTAACCTGATGAGTGCAATATGAGTGCTTTGCAAAATATGACATTTTCAGCAATGCTCAAATGACTAATTATCGAATGGTATTAACTTTTACTCCATATGGAAATATTACAAGAGACAATGGGTTTTCTGTTCAGCTTTGCATCTTCTAGTAATACATCAATTGCAATAAACCTGCAAGTCATGTTAAAAGGACTATTATCTGCAGAAATGAAACAGATTTCTACACTTGCTGTCTTATCTGCCGCAAGCTGCTTGTTAAGCAGTAATGGTTTAAACATGTGATATAATCTCAATAATTTTAAATTAGTGCATTGGAAAGAACCTTGGGTCAAAGGGGAAATCCAACGAGTTTCAACTGCACCTGCCCAGATACTCCAGCTCGCTGACGTTCATACCCCAACCCTGTAGAAATACTGTTTCAGAAATCCTGCTGGTTACAGAAATCATGGCAATATGAACAAATCTCTTGATTTGAAGCTCTGGTGGAAATCAGCTTTGGTCGGTTTTGCAGTTGATACCAGGAGGCCTCATTCAAGGGGAATGGGGTGGCAGGTGGATAAGCAAATCTGACTGGATGTATTTCTGGTGGTTTCATCATGTGACCTCCACCAGTCTCACCCCCGATATTGCTGCAGCTGGACTATCCTCATAATGTAATGTCTTCTCATGTCCAATGACTATCACCTGATGAAGGAGCGTCGCTCCGAAAGCAAGTGTGCTTCCAATTAAACCTGTTGGACTATAACCTGGTGATTTTTAACCATGCTGAAAATGTGTTGCTGGAAAAGCGCAGCAGGTCAGGCAGCATCCAAGGAACAGGAGAATCGACGTTTTGGGCATAAGCCCTTCTTCAGGAATGGGCTTCAGTTTCTTGAAGAAGGGCTTATGCCCGAAACGTCGATTCTCCTGCTCCTTGGATGCTGCCTGACCTGCTGCGCTTTTCCAGCAACACATTTTCAGCTCTGATCCCAGCATCTGCAGCCCTCACTTTCTCTCGAAGATTTTTAACCATGTCCAATTGGAAAGTGAAAGGACTTGTTATTACCCAACTGGATGATTCTTGACTGTCAAAGTCAAATGGCCTCTTTCTTCCCCTCCCATCTCCAACATTTATAAGATCTTAAGCTACAGGAGCAAAACTAGGCCATTCGGCCCATCAAGTCTGCTCTACAATTCTATTATGACTGGTATGTTTCTCAGTCCCATTCTCCTACCTTCTCCCCAGAAGAAAAATGAATAATAGTTCAAATGATTTCTAAAAACAACTGCATTGATTCTCTAATGACTTTTCTCCTTTTTTTTCTGCTCTTGTCAGCATCCTGGAGATTGACCCTTATTTCCTTGAGATTTCAGACAGGCAAACTCTGATCAAATCACCTCATAACCTAAATTTCAAGGAAGACAACTCTATTTTCTGTAAACCCTCCTCATAATTTAATCTTGGAGCCCCCACAATTGTACATTTACAACAGTCCCTCCAACATTAATAGTTCCTTCTCTAGTTGCGATGCGCAGAAATTCCTCTCAGTACCTCCAAGTGCGGTCTGACCAGGGCTTTGTTCAGCTGTGGTTTAACCTCTAGCTCTTGTACCGTAGTTCTCCAGATACAAAGGCCAGCATTACTTTAGCATTTTCTGTTCATGCCATTTTAATGCTCCGTGAACATGGATACCCCAAGTATCTTTGAGTTTCCATAATTTCTAATTTTCTATCATTTTAGCAAGTGCTCTAGTCTCAGTTGTCAAACCAAAGCTAGATTGGACTTAAAAAGTTAACTCCACTTCTCTCTCCACAGACACTGCCATAATCAGGTTTCTTCAGCAATTTGTTTCTACCTCTGTCCGGTGCGATTGCCCTGACACTTGTCCACTGATGTAAACTAATTATCCAATGTGTAATTTCACTATTTATTTATTTTCAGTCTGCCATCTCACCATGAATCTGTTCTCAAGTGCTCACAATGCTCCTGACCACCACCTTCGGGTTAGGTGGATTGACCATGCTAAGTTGCCTCAGTGTCCAGAGATGTGCAGCCTAAATCGACGAACCACAGTAATGTGGGGTTATGGGGATAGGTTGTGGGTGTGGGCCTGGGTCGTACGCTCTTTGCAGGGACAGTGTCGACACAACGGGCCAAAAGGCCTCTTCCTGCATTGGAAGGATCCCATGATTCACCTTGATTGTTTGACTCGACATCACAGGTCAGCAGGGTGGTGAAGACAGCATTTGGCATACTTGCCTTCATTGGTCAGAGCACGGAGTACAGGGGTTAGGATGTCATGTTACAGCTGTACAAGATATCGATAAGAGCATATTTGGAGTACTGCATATAATTCTGGTCGCCCTGCTATAAGAAGGATGTTGTTAAACTAAAAAGAGATTTATGAGGATGTTATCAAAAGTGGAGGGTGCGAGTATAATTACAACATTTAAAAGGCATTTGGACAGGTATAAGGATAGGAAAGCTTTACAGAGATATTGGCATACAGGACCAGTTCAGTTCAGGTATTCTGGTCAGCATGGACAAGTTAGGCCAAAGGGCCTGTTTCCATGCTGTATGATACTATGACTTTTCCATGTTCCCTGCACAGTTATACTTACTGTTATATCAACTTGTTCATTGGGTCATGTGATCATTTTAAAATTCATTGCACTCTGGAAAGCATTTTGAACCAGAGGCCTATTTTCTACGTGAGAGATCAGTGCTAATTCCAGATGTCCCATGCAGATAGAGCAGGGATTCCCAGTAACTCACAGAAGTTTACTGGACCAGTATCTGGAATAGGCAGGTTGTTGTTCTTTGAGGAAAGGCTGCACAGACTAGGGTTGTATCTGCTGGAATGTTGAAGAGTAAGAGGTGACTATTCTGATGTATTGTGAGCGATCTAGTCAGAACAGCTAAGGAAAGGATGGTTGATCTTCTGGGAGAGTATAGAACTAGGAGTCGCTGTTTAAAAGTAAAGAGTTGACTACCAAAGACAGACCTAAGAAGAAATTTTCTCTGAGGGTCATGAGTCTTTGGAAGTTGATGGAAGCAAAGTCCTTGAATATAAGGTAAATATTCTTGATAAGCAAGAGGGGTGCGGGGAGAGTGAAAGGTTATCATGATCTTATTGAATGGTATAGTGGTTTTTAAGGGGTAAAGTGACCTATTCCTGCTCCTAATTCTACCCACTTTTGAAGGAACAGGGAGCTGCATAACTGATAACTTCACTGAAGGAAGGGTTTGGAGGTGGAGGTGTTGGTCTGGGGTGTACAAAGTTGTACTCTGCAACCACCTGATGAAGGAGCAGCGCTCCGAAAGCTAGTGCTTCCAAATAAACCTGTTGGACTATAACTTGGTGTTGTGTGGTTTTTAACTCTGAGGGAAGGGAACAGGGGAGTCAAGGATTTATAGCTTTCAGACAGGAAAGAGGAGTTAAAACCAAAATTAGATCAACTGTAATCTTACTAAATACAGAACAGAGCAAGCTCCAGGGGCTGAACAGTCCACTCCATTTCTAATAATTTTATGACACCTAGTCACCCCTTCTCCCATAAAGTTTCATTTCAGTGAGCAAGTGGTTCAAATTTGGAACAGGCTCCATAGACAGGCAGTGGAAGCAGGTTGTGTGGACTCATTTAAACACAGTGGATAGGTTTCTTTCAGAAAACAGAATTTAGGATCTGTCAGGTGGCGTGCATAATGTGGTTTTGAAGAAACACGTAACTTTGGTCTTATGATGGCATGGTGGCTCAGTGGTTAGCACTGCTGCCTCACAGCACCAGTGCCCAAGTTCAATTCTATCCTCCAATGATTGACAGTATGGAGTTTGCACATTCTCCCCGTGTCTGTGTGTATTTGCTCCGGTTTCCTCCCACAATCCAAAGATGTGCAGTTTAGGTGAACTGGCCATGCTAAATTGTGTCCAGGGATGTGTAGGCTAGGTGGGTCAGCCATGGGTAATGCAGGGCTGCAGGGATAATCTAGGGGGCTGGGTCTGGGTGAGATGCTCTTCACAGGGTGAGTGTGGACTCAATGGGTCAAATAGCCTGCTTCCACACTGTAAGGATTCTACGATTCCATGACGCTCAAAGCTCTCCATCAGTGGGAACGTTCTTATCTCATGCCTGAACTTGTTGTGGACTCACTGACAGAGACTGACCATTATGATTAGTGAACAACTACATCGTATCACGTACCAGGATGATTAGAAGGTGATGTAGGTCAGTAGATCCGTCATCGTCCAATAATTCCCATGTTCCAGGCCAGTTTACACAAGCATCCAGTTAACTTACAGATACATTCACTGTAAAAACGTCAGCATGCATCTAGTTAAAAATCACACAACACCAGGTTATAGCCCAACAGGTTTATTTGGAAACACTCCTTTTCCAAGCGCCAATCCTTTGCTCTGAAAGCTAGTGCTTCCAAATAAACTTGTTGGACTATAACCTGGTGTTGTGTGACTTTCAACTTTGTCCACCCCATCCAACACTGGCACCTCCAAGTCATAGCATGCATATAGGCACAGAGACATAAATACTTACGCTTTTTTGATATCTTCTTGAGAGGAATTGTGAGAGACTCCCAGGATATTGTAGTAGCCCACCATTTCCCCCAATACAGTTATGTTCTGGCTACAAGGCAGAAACAAGGTGCATGTCAATATTTAATAGTCATATCTTTTCACAACTCTGCTAAAAGGAGACAAGAAATTGAAGCTTTGAGTCTTACATTTATGAGAACTGAATGCAAGAAACAAACTTCATAAAAGGATGCCAATGTTTCAAGTCTGTTTGCAAAACCAAAAGCGTTGATGTTTTATCTCCTATAGCAACTTTTAAGTTCTTTCAACAGTAAAGTTATCATTTTTGTTTTCAAATTTTTCCAAAGCCTCTCCATTTTTGTAACCTCCTCCATCCCTACAACCGTCCCAGATCTCTACAATCCTCCAAGTCTGAGCCCTTACACATTCCCATTTTCATTATCCCACACTGGTGACTGTAGCCTTCAGCTGCCTGGACCCCAAACTCTGGAATTCCCTTCCTAAAAATCTCCAATTCTCTCTCATCCAGGAAAGAGATAGAATGCTTGGTGGCATGGTGTAAGGACAACAAACACTCCCTCAACATCAGCAAAATGAAGGATCTGGTCATAGACTTCAGGAAGCAACGTAGGGGGCACACCCCTACATACATGGATGGAGCTGAGGTGAAGATGGTCAAGAGCATCAAGCTCCTGGGAGTGATGATCATCAACAATCTGTCTTGGACCACCCACATTGACGCGATGGTCAAGAAAGCACAACAACACCTCTACTTTCTCATGAGGCTAAGGAAATTCGTCATGTCCTTAAAGACACTTACCAAATTCTATAGATGCACCACATCCAGATGCATCACAGCTTGGTCCGGCCACTGCTCTGCTCACGATTGCAAGAAACTACAAAGTTGTGAACACAGCCAGGCCATCACACAAACCAACCTTCCAACCAGTGACTCTATCTTCACTTCTCGCTGCCTCAGGACATAATCAAAGACCCCCTTCCCCACAACCCCAATTATGCTCCCTTCTGACGGCCAGAAGATATAAAAGTTTAAACATATGTACCAACAGATTCAAGAGCAGCTTCTTCTCTGATGTAATTAGACTTCTAAATGGACCTCTCAAATATTTAATGTTGATCTCTCTGTGCACCTTCTCTACAGCTTTAACATTGTCTTCCTTGTTCTGTTCTATTACCCTAATGCACTTTGTACAGTATGATCTGCCTGTACTGCAGGCAAACATAACTTTTCATTGTACTTAGGTATATGTGGCAATAATAAATCAAATCAAATCATCCTTTAAGGAACACATTAAAACCTACCAAGCCTTTTGTCACCTGTCCTATTATCTCACTTGACTGTCATTTGTTTTGATAATGGTGCCTGTGGAATGCCTTGTGAAAACATTAAGATGTTACTGAAATGCAAATTGTTAGTTCCATAGCACTGCACCATCTTTTAAAAGTACAGGTGCCTTCAATCCTTATGATTTTTGTCAGAGAGATTTTCTGAACACAACTGGAGGAATTTAAGACTTTGAAAGAAGGCTGTAGCCTCAAAAGAGTTCTTTCGAGAAGTCAGGTACCCTTTAAAAAGATTTAAAAGTTTCAGTAAGTGCTGCAGAAGGTAAACCATTTCAAACCAGGTTAGTAGCTGATACTGAAGTGTGTCAGAGGTTAGGGCCTGAGACCTTGGAAGGATAGGTGTCTTTTGCCTTCCTCACCAGGCTTCCCTGTGGGAAGGAAGGAGAGTGTGCCATATACAGGGACAGTGTGCATCATGCACAAGAAGCTGAAAAATGGGATGGTACTTTTGCATATTCGCAAGAGAGGCATGTGAACAGGAGCTCACTGTTAGTCTCTTCACCTGGTGGGAGCATGTAAACTTCCTGATGCGATGCAGTGGACCCTAGGGGATTTGCAGAATTAACAGGCTTTCCTAAAGTACAGAGAGTCATTAACTGCACCCACATTGACATAAATGCACCAAAACCACCAGACACTTCCATCAACAGTAAATCCTTCCATTCCCCAAATGCAGAGGCAGTATGTGACCACATCAAGGTGCTGCTGCATCCAGAAGGTGCTGCTGCATCCAGAAGGTGCTGCTGCATCCAGGAGATGCTACTCAGCACGAGCTTCAAAGTATGTCTCTGCAGTCTTTGAAATTATGCCCCGTCTATGTTCACAGCTGTGCAAGGAGATCCCCAAGCGAAATGCAACTTGGAACACTGATAAAACAATTGCAAAACTTACTTCTTTCTATTCAATTTTCTTGCTACTACACAGTTTTGCTACTGAGAATGGAATTAATTTCAATTCTGTCTCATTCCTTCGTTCTTTGGACAGTAGTAGGGAGTGGAAAATCCACAGGCATTCTGATTCATCCAATTGCAGAGCACAGGGCGACACGGTGGCTCAATGGTTAGCACTGCTGTCCGGGTTCAATCCCAGCCTCAGGCAACTGTCTGTGTGGAGTTTGCACATGTACCCTGTGTCTGCATGGGTTTACTCCGGGTGCTCCGGTTTCCTCCCACAATCCAAAGATGTACAGGTTAGGTGAATTGGCCACGCTAAATTGCCCATTGTGTCCAGGGATGTGGAGGTTAGGTGCATTAGTCGGGGGAAATGTAGAGTAACAGGGTAGGGGAATGGGTCTGGGTGGGTTACTGTTTGGAGGGTCAGTGCGGACTTGTTGGGCCAAATGGCCTGTTTCCGCACTGTGATGATTCAATTCTTCTCTATTTTACACTAAAATTCACCCAATCTTACCATCTCAGTTCTGACACCATGTTTCAAATATTGTATTTAATAGCTAATCTTTCCAAAGTGAAAGTAAGTTACAGCAGACACATGACTACAGCAGGACAGCATGTGCTGTTTTCTGATCAACCTACTCAGAGATGTTATTACACAGCTCTGGAGTGGGTGAGATTTGATCTTGGGCCTCCTATTTCATAGGTAGGGACACTACTACTGCGTCACAAGAGTCAACCACTGCATTCTTCCAAACACTCGCAAAGCCACAGCAGATTCCTTTCTGCTGAAATGTCACAACTTGCATTAGCCAGTCCCCTCTCAGAAGCTTCACATAATAAACCCTTTCGTATGGAGGCCACATATCTTCAGGGAAATGAGAAAGAAATAAAACCAACAAAATGTACTGAAAGTCCATGGCAGCAATGTAGCTGAAACTTAAATCATTGAGAAGTCCTTCACACCCTGTACTCTGCACATCTATGTTAGAGGTCTGACCTCATCAGTCCCCAATGACTGTTACAGGAAGTATATTATCAAACTGGAGAGGGTCCAGAAAAGATTTACCAGCATATTACCAGAAATGCAGTGTTTGAGATATAAAGATAGACTGGAAAGGCTGGAACCTTTTCCATTGGAGCGTAGGTTGAGGGGTGACCTTAATTAGGTTTATAAAATCATGTGGGGCACAAATAAAGTGTCTTCTCCTTGGAGTGGAGGATTTCAAAACTAAGAGGCATATTTTTAAGGTGAGAGGAGGAAGATTTAAAAAGGACCTGAGGGGCAACTTCTTTTACGTAGAGAATGGTTTGTGTGTGATGGATGTAGTTACAGTTTAAAAGACATTTGGATAAGTTCATGAATAGGGATGGTTTGGAGGGATATGGGCCCAAAGCAGGCAGGCGGGACTAGTTTAGTTTGGAAACATGGTCAACGTGGACTAGTAGGCCTGAAGGATTTGTATCCATGCCGAGATTGGGAACAGACAAATGCAGGTGTTCTGGCTTTTGCTCTTGTTATTCCTGGATGGCAGGACACTATTCTGCTGACCCGCTTCCTCTGTGTCAAGCTGTTCTGTCATGATAGTGTGAAACAAGGCTGGCTCACGTGGCCACACCCTGAAACAGCTCAGACCTCCATTCCAGTAGCACCCTTCACAACCCAACCCACTTCACAGCACATTAAGTTTTTCAAGTGCAGTCACTTTGTAACGTAAGCAAGTGTGGCAAATTTGAATGCAGCATGATCTCACAAACAGCAACTTGCTAATGACGAGATTGTCAGGTACACAGTAAAAATCATACCACCCAGATAAAAGACACTAGACAATCCATACCAGTACAAATGGTGGGAGAATAGGTGGGACATAGATTTCAGGTAAGGGGTAAGAGGTTGCGAGAGGATGGAAGAAAAATCTCTTCACCCAGAGGGTGGTGGGAATCTGGAACTCACTGCCTCTAAGGGTGGTACAGGCAGAAACCTGAATAACATTGTAGAAGGGTTCAGACATGCACTGCAATACCAAGGCATAAAAGGCTTTGGGCTAAGTCCTGGAAAATGGGATTAGAATAGTTAGGTGCTGAAGGGCCCGAAGGGCCTTTTTGAGTGTTGTAGTTTTGACTCTATGACTGTAATATCAAATAAAACGTATCTAATTTTTTCTAGATTCATCTTAATTGAATATTTTCTATCGCATCTTTTCTAATAACTTCTCAGTGTTGTATCATTCCAGTACATTTTTTTCCACACCTTCTCCAGTACCTGTATATCATTCCTATCGTGGACACTAGCACTCCAGGTCTGGTCTATGCAAGTGTTAGTATAGAGGAAACAAAGAGAATGCAAGAGAAACTCAGCAGGTCTGGCAGCACCTGTGGAGAAAGAAACACCGTTAACATTTCGAGTCTTCTTCAGAGCTGAAGGAGAATTCTGGAGAAGAGTCAGACCAGACTTGAAACGTTAATGGTTTCTCTCTCCACAGATGTTGCCTGGCCTGCTGCATTCTCAGTGTTTGCTTCAAATTTCCAACATCTGTAATATTGTGTCTTTACTCATAGAGATCTATGACACTTGAAAAGGCCCTACGGCCCATTGAGTCTGCGCTAGTCAAAAACAACACCATAAGTGTTATAGCCCTTTTTTCCAGCCCACTGAATTTTATTCCTTGGTATTGCAAGCGGATATATAAATATTTCTTTAATACGGAGTGTTGCAGCCTCCAGCACCTTTACAGGCAGTCAATATAGTCAATATAGAGGGGAAAAAGACAAAAGAATTGCGGTGCTTGAAATCCAAAACAAAAACAGAAAGTGCTGGAAAAGCTCAGTAGGTCTGGCAGCATCTGTGGAGAGAAAGCAGAGTTAATATTTCGGATCCGGTGACCCTTCCTCAGAACCTTCCTGAGGCACGGAGAGGGAGGTGGCTAAACTTATTCATTATCTTTAATGGACAGATTAAAGATAAAGAAGCGACCTTACAGAAGTTTATAAAATAATGACGGGTACAGGCAGAGTTAATGGTAGTTGTCTTCACAAGGTATTTCAAGACTAGGGAGTACAGTTTTAAGGTGAGAGGAGAAAGATTTACAAAAGACATGAAGGGCAATTTTCCTTTTACACCCAGGGTCGTTGGCGTGTGGAATGACTTCCTGAGGAAGTGGTGGATGTGGGTGCAATTGCAATGTTTAAAAGACATTTGGATAAGTTCATGAATAGGAAAGGGTTTGGAGGGCAATGAGCCAGAAGCAGGGAGGTGGGACTAGTTTAGTTTGGGATTATGTTCGACATGTACTGGTTGGACCAAAGGGTCTGTTTCCATAGTGTATGACTTGTATTTGTACAGTGCCTTGGATGACCAATGAAATGACTCAAAGCACTTTATGGTGAATAAAATATTTTTGAAACATTGTCACAGGAAACACATCAACCAATTTGCACATAACAAGCTCCCACAAAGAGCAAAGAGACAATGATCAAATAACACAATCTAATGACATTGTTTGAGGAAAAACTTCAGTCAGGAAACAAGGGAGACCTTTCTCTGTGCTTCTTCACAGTAGTGCCTTGCCATCTTTTATGCCCACCCAAGAGGGCAGATTTTAAATCTACTTTCCAACAGTGCATCACACCCTCAGTATGACATTGGGAATGTAGTCTTTACTTTAAAAGTCCCAGGACCGGACCTGAATCTATGGCTATTGCCAACAGTGCCACAGCTAATACTGTATATTAATATCCAGAATTAAATTAAATCACATGTATACATGAAACAAATGTCATCTTATATAAATGTACGATGTGTAAATAAATGGATCATATATTTATATAAAACAGAAACATACTGCTCCAACACCTCTGATTTCAGACATGCAAAATCTTTGGCCTCTATTTTCAGTCCATGAGCACAGACTGTGATGAGGAGCTATTTCTGTCCTCACCAGTGTCACTTATAAACTTGTTTCACAGGCCAAGCACCAAAAAAGCTGTCAGTGTTAAATACAGTACCCTCTTTCTGGCAGATAAAAACACCTCGACTGACTGCAGCAGAGTCCTTGACTCAAACAAGACCAGAATTTAAATGCTCATCACCCTTCACAGAACCAACAGCTTGTCTCTGTGAAGTGCCTCTAACACACAGTGAACCCCAAGGGGCTTAACAAGTACAGCAACAGACAAAAGACAGCTCATGGGCACCTACTACTCTCAACATCAAGCTACGCATTTGAAGAATGACCACTTTTAATGTTAATTCATTCACAGAATGAGGGCAGCCCAGAGGGTAGTTAAGAGTTAATCACGTTGCTGTGGGTCTGGAGTCACATGTAGGCCAGACCAAGTAAGGATGGCAGTTTCCTTCCCCAAAGGACATTGGTGACCTAGTTGGGCTTTTACAATAACCTGCGCCAGAGTCACTATCGCCATCACAGAGACCAGCTTTCACTTGCAAACTTAACTGATTAAATTTTCTGTGTTGGGATTAAACCAATGTACGAAAGCATCATCCAAGGTCTCTGGATAATTACCAGTATTTCACTGCCTCCAACCACAGGTTTTAAAGGAGCATCTTGGAGAAACTGTGAGGCCAAGAGGCTTGGTGCAGGAATTCCAGAATGGAAGGCTCATGCAGCTGAAGCTATTGCTGCTAAGGCAAAAATCATGAGTACGCAGAAAAGGGCGGAACTAGCAGAAGGAAGAAAGGGATCCTGGAGGATCATCAGGCACAGTGTACACAGAGTGCTACTCTTTCACTGAAAAACCAAGGGCTCATCTGCCCCCTCAAAACGGGCAGTAAAAATCCCACAGCATTTTAAAGAAAGGCAGGGGTGCCTTAAACATCACTAACAGATTCTTGTCACCTCGTCCTCACTTGTGGGAGTTTGCTGTGCACTGCACTTCCCAGGGCTGGAGGATGGACTAAAGTTTTAATGCTGAGGTGCTGTTGGGCCAGGGGCCTGTGTGGGTCACAGCAAACACAACAACAAGACTTGGCGATTGTCAGAACACGGGCAGCGGTCTGAGTAACAGAGGTCTGTGAAAGCTTAGGTGTGTGGTGGGAGAAACCTCCCTCTTTGGTCACTGTTCCAACATTAAAAATAGGTCATTAGGTCCTTCTCAAGGTTGTGCTCTGGATGTTAAATTCTTATCAGTCTATCAAAGCCCCTGGTAAACACTATGAGATGTTTAACACAATAAAACGGCTTAACAACTGTTCATTCTTGGCTCTAGTCCTGAACGTGCCAATGCTCCCACTCAGCAATTAAATCTGAAGATTTTGAGCAAAGGCACTCCACAAATACCAACCTCATCTCCAGTTATAGAGACATTTTAAAACAAACCACAGGCAGCAATTCAAGCAGCCTCCACATAAGGGCTGCTTTCTCTTCTGTTCTGCATGATTCATATCATCATTAGTAAAGAGCTATTTTTTGTTATAAAGCAACCAACCAGTCAGCCAATTCCTCTGAAAGATAATTAACAAGTCAACACATCACTTGCAAACACAAAATAACTGTCCCCATTTAACCTGACATTTCCAACATCACCAATGACACCCAAGATGATTCCAGTGCCCTATTTTCCTGTGTCAAAGTCACTGAATGCATTTTAAAAAGATACTGGCAAGATTTCTACAAGCTAAAGATGTCAAGGGGTACGGGAGAGAGTAGAAGTACAGCATTGAGATAGAGGATCAACCATGACTCTAATGAATGACAGAGTGGGCTCGATGGGCCAAATGGCCTACACCTTTTAAAACAGGTTCACATTTCCTTCAGGTCAAATCACAACAAAGAAAAAAACAGCCATTAACACTGACAGGTGCTACCATTGTTCAGTGGGTCGTGTTTTTGCCTCCAAGTCAGAACTTTGTGGGTTCAATTCCCACTCCACCAGATAATGGAACAGAGTTATAGAATACTCACAGCACGGAAAGAGGCAGTTCAGCCCACAGTATCCATGCCAGCTCCAGGAAGGACAATTTACCTTGAACCTGCCTCCACTACACTCTCAGGCCGTGCAATCCAGATCCTAAACACTCAGAGCCATAGTCATACAGCATGGAAACAGACCCTTTGATCCAACTAGTTCATTCCTACCATATTCCCAAACTAAACTGGTCCCACTAGCCTGCGCTTGGTCCATATCCCTCCAAACCCTTCTAATTCATCAATTTATCCAAATGACTTTTAAATGTTGTAACTGTACCTGCATCCACCACTTCCTCTGGCAGTTCATTCTATACAAGAACCACTCTGTATGTAAAAAACGTCCTTTTTAAAAACTTTCTCCTCTCACCTTAAAAATAATGCCCCCTAATTTTGAAATGCCTCAGCCTAGGGAAAAGACCTTTGCTTTTCTCCTTATCTATGCCCGTCGTGATTTTATAAACCTCTATAAGATCACCCCTCAACCTCCAGTGAAAAACGCCCCAGCCTATACAGCCTCTTCTTACAACTCAAACCCTCAATTCCTGGCTCTCATTGTGGAAAACAAGTTTTTCCTCACATCATCATTTCACCTTTTGCCAATGACTTTGAGTTTGTGTCCTTTGGTTTTTGATGCTTTCACCAATGAGAACAGGTCTGTCCTATCCAGTCTAATCAGACCCCCTTAAGGTTTTGACTATCTGTCCCAAATCTCTGATCTTCTCTCCTCCACAGAGATCAGGCCCAGCTTCTCTGAACTTTCTACATCAGTGAAGTTCCCTGGAATCTTTCCTGTACTCTACTCTAATGCCTATGTGTCCTTCTTGAAGGAAAAGGGTAAACGGTACCAAGTGTCTCAGTGCCAGTATCGGGGACCTCTGCATACCGTCTGTGCACAATGAGATGTCAAAACTAAGAGCCCTCGCAGGGATAACATTGAAAAGTTTCATGACATTAGTTCTCACCAATGCCCCAAAGAGCACCACTGAAACAGATTCTCGTCACTTAGTTGTCATTGGTGGGAGCTTGCTGTGCATGAAATTGGCTGCCATGGTTTCCTACAGGATAACAGTGACTACACTTCAAACGCAGTACATGGCCCCTTTGGCTGTAAATCACTTTGGAATAGCTCAGGTTCTGAAAGGCGCGATACAAATCCAAGCCTGTGAAGTTCATTGGTGAACCAAGTGCTGAGATGCCACAATTTGGTTTGAAAAGAATGAAATTATGCGTCTATATAAAGCCAATGAAGCAATTCTGCAGGGTAATTATTGCTGTGATTTCCGAAACACAGCAGCCAACTCTGCTCTGCAAGCTCCCACGAACAGCAAAGTGATAAAGACCCAGAATTTTGGCGAATTTTGTTTGTAACATTGGTCAAGGGATAGTGGGAAGAACTCTTCTGCTCTTCATTAAAATAGGAACCATGAGATCTTTCACATCTACCCAAGCAAGTAGATATGGCAACATTTTAATGTCACATAATGTCCTAATACTTATTGACTACAGTTCTGCCTTCAACAGCATAATTCCAAACAAACTCATCTCTGAACTCCAGCACCTAGGCCTTCGCTCCACGCTCTGTGACTGGAACAGAGACTTCCTGACCCACTGATCACACTCAGCAAGAATAAGTGACAACACCTCCTTCACCATAATCCCCAACATCAGTGCCCCCCAAGGCTGCATGCTCAGCCCCTTACCCTACTCCTCCTTATACACACCGACCAGGAGAAAGTGAGGACGGCACACTCTGGAGAGTCAGAGTCGAAAGGTGTGGCACCGGAAAAGCACAGCAGGTCAGGCAGTATCCAAGGAGCGGGAGAGTCGATGTTTCACACATAAGCCCTACATCAGGACATGCCTGAAATATCGATTCTCCTGCTCTTCACCTGCTGTGCTTACCCGGTGCCACACTTTCCGACTCCTTATACACTCATGACCGTGTGGCCAAAGGTTTGTTGTTGGTCTGTTCACCGAGCTGGTAGGTTTGTTGGCAGACATTTCGTCCCCTTGCTAGGAGACATCATCAGTGCTATGTTACCTCCTGTGAAACGCTGCCGTGCTCTTCTGCTATGAACTGATGTGGTTCTGTTTGTGCTGTTCCTGGTCTTTCCATTGCAGCAGTTTGTATACTGGGTCCAGGTTAATGTGTTTGCTGATGGAGTTGAACGATGAGTAATCATTCTCATCTGCCAACAAACCTACCAGCTCAGCAAACAGACCAACAACGAATCCAACCAGCTCCCAAGCTACAGATCTTCACAAAAACATGGAAGTTTTTATAGGTGTACTGTAGAAAGCATCCTATCTGGATGCATTAGTGTGGTATGGCAACTACTATTCCTCAGACCGCAAGAAATCACAGAAAGTCGTGAACACAGCCTAGTCCATTATGCAAACACCATCCTTCCATCTACAATTCCTGCTGCCTCAGGAAAGCAACTAACATAATCGAAGACTCCTCCCATCCTGGTTATACTCACTTCCACCCTCTTCTGTCACGCAGATGTATGACTGACCTGCGCTGTGCTTCTTACCTCATGTTTTACAGCTGTATCATTTCACTGATTTAAAGCCACTACTATGTTTCTATTCCATGGATAGTTAAGAGCTATACAACATAGAATAAGGTCATTTGGTTCATCGTGTGTGTGTCTCTCCATTTTGGAGGCTTCTTTTGAATCTGTCAAAAGCAGTATCAGCATTGACAATGCCAGTGTACAGTGTTTAAAACAACTCTGTAAAACAAAATCACTTGTGATCCCACTCTCAGCCCCAAGACACTGAATCTGTCCCCTCCCCGACAAATACAGGGGGCTGAGCAGAGACTGGGGATTGTTCCTAAGGGTGTGTCAGTGAGATTCTGGGTACATATATCTTGACTGCAGTGTGTACACACATGCATGTATGTATTGATTGTGTTCCTAAGTACGTCGATGGATGAAAGATGGTGCCTGTCAGTGTGCCCATCTCACTGTAAAGTTTGAGTGTCGATAGTCCAATAGGTGGGAACTGTCTATAAACCCCAAGCTGTCCCTGCCCCAGTAATAATTCACAAAAGGCACAGACTCCTGGACACTCACACACTCTCCCAGTCACACACACATTCCCAATCACTCAGTGCATTCCACTCTATGTTCGCACTCTGACAAACTCTCACACATTGAAGCAAATACCTTCACACACTCACTCGTATTCTGTCATCCTCATTAAATCACACTGTCACACACACTCTCATTCACGTACATACATGCTGTCTCACACACACACACCCGTTCATGTACATACATGCTGTCACATGCACTTACACATCCACCCACACACCCACCCACCCCTCGCACTGATAGACAGACACACAACCTCATCATTCTTACCTGTTCTAACACAGGGTCATCATATTTATGAACAACGGGTTTACTTTTACAGTGAAAGGCAGAAAGTTGAGAGGGAATTTGATGAATTTACTTTTCACCCAGAGGCTAGTGGGGATCTGGAATTTACTGTCTGGGAGGTTAGTTGAGACAGGAAACCTCACAAACTTTAAAAAGTGCATGGATGAACACATAAAATGTCTTAACATTCAAAACTATGGACTTAGTGTAGGAAAGTGGGAAGGTATAGGTTGTAGAGCAGTTTTGGCAGTGCATCAGTGGATCAAAGGGCCTCTGCTGTACTGTATGACTCTCTGATTCTGTATCCATCATGCTTTCAGCAGTGCATTCCAGCTCCTAAACACTTGTGCAAAATAGCCTTTCCTCTCTTGGCAGAGACTGCCACTGAACCACGAGTGAAATGTGACTATTGTGTGAATGCAATAAATACTAGCCACTCCTTGTATCTGAACGTATTTAAATATCACACGCACACGACACTTGAGTCAAACATGAAGCGAGGCAAAGCAAACTAAATTTGGCACCATGGCACTATCAAGTGGACGGAGAGCCCTGGATTCAGGAAGCAGAAAGGAAGGGAGATGAAAATAGATAGTCCACAGGAATGCAACATTTTGAACCACGAGTAGGCCATTCAGCCCTATTCCCCCAATTCTATAAGATCGTGGCTAATCTGGTTGAGGTCTCATCTTCATTTTTCGGGCAGTCCCCATTACCCTCGACTCCCTCATCTACTGAAAATCTATTCAAATCTGCCTTGAACGATTTCAAGGAATTTACATCCACCCAATAAGTTCCAAAAGCCAGATTATCCCTCTACATCCCATTCCCACCTCCATTGCTGCAAAGACTTAAACAGCCTCAAAAACTGACAAATATTTCCTTTGGCATTACAATCAAACACAACATAAGCCCTTCCTGAAGAAGGGCTTATGCCCGAAACATCGATTCTCCTGTTCCCTGGATGCTGCCTGACCTGCTGCGCTTTTCCCGCAACACATTTTCAGCTCTGATCTCCAGCATCTGCAGACCTCACTTTCTCCTCAATCAAACACAACAGACCTACATGCCCAAGTTCAGGCTCAAAATGAACCGACCACCTCCTCTGGTAAACCACTAAGTCTCAGAAGGTCATCCCTCATAAGCGACCTGTCAACAAAACTTCATAAATTAGTATATCACAGCTATGAAAATAAAATACCCTGAGCTGCTTCACAGGAGTATTATAAAGCAGAACTAGATACAGAGCTTTAACATATATAGGGACAGATTCCTGAAGATTTGGTCAGACCAGTGGACTGAGTTTCCTGAATATGTCACCTCCAAGACACACAATGAGCAGAAAGCAGGCTGACATTGTTCTCTGGCAATAAGAGGATTTTCCTGCTCCTCGGATGCTGCCTGAACTGCTGTGCTCTTCCAGCACCACTGATCCAGAATCTGGTTTCCAGCATCTGCAGTCATTGTTTTTACCCAATAAGAGGATCAGCCTGTCTGTCAAAGGATGGATGTGAAATAGACTGTACAATAGAATAGGAGTTTATATTTTATTTCCTATCAGTAGCCCTCTCACCCTCTCTCCCTGACTGCCTTTGCAGTGTCCTACCCTTTTTCCCATCACTCCTCAGACAGAAGGGAGGCTGGCTCATAATGCATGCATACCGCCATTTACCCAACCTTCAATGGACACACCACCTGCCTTCCAGCTCCCACAGACAGGCCACATCCACTGCCTCGCACTTGGAGTAAGCCTCTCCCACTGCCCCAGCACCCGGGCCCGGCTCCATCCCCACGGCCCAGCACCCAGGCCCGGCTCCATCCCCACGGCCCAGCACCCAGGCCCGGCTCCATCCCCACGGCCCAGCACCCAGGCCCGGCTCCATCCCCACGGCCCAGCACCCAGGCCCGGCTCCATCCCCACTACCCCAGCACCCGGGCCAGGCTCTACCCCCCCTACCCCAGCACCCGGGCCAGGCTCCATCCCCACTGCCCCAGCACCCAGGCTAGGCTCCATCCCCACTACCCAAGCACCTGGGCCAGGCTCTACCCCCACTACCCCAGCACCTGGGCCAGGCTCTACCCCCACTACCCCAGCACCCGGGCCAGGCTCTACCCCCACTACCCCAGCACCCGGGCCAGGCTCTACCCCCACTACCCCAGCACCCAGGCCAGGCTCCATCCCCACTGCCCCAGCACCCAGGCCAGGCTCCATCCCCACGGCCCAGCACCCAGGCCAGGCTCTACCCCCACTACCCAAGCACCCGGGCCAGGCTCTACCCCCACTACCCCAGCACCTGGGCCAGGCTTCACCCCCACTACCCCAGCACCCAGGCCAGGCTTCACCCCCACTACCCCAGCACCCAGGCCAGGCTTCACCCCCACTACCCCAGCACCCAGGCCAGGCTTCACCCCCACTACCCCAGCACCCAGGCCAGGCTTCACCCCCACTACCCCAGCACCTGGGCCAGGCTCTACCCCCACTACCCCAGCACCTGGGCCAGGCTCTACCCCCACTACCCCAGCACCTGGGCCAGGCTCTACCCCCACTACCCCAGCACCCAGGCCAGGCTTCACCCCCACTACCCCAGCACCCGGGCCAGGCTCTACCCCCACTACCCCAGCACCCAGGCCAGGCTTCACCCCCACTACCCCAGTTCCCGGGCCAGGCTCTACCCCCACTACCCCAGCACCCGGGCCAGGCTCTACCCCCACTACCCCAGCACCCAGGCCAGGCTTCACCCCCACTACCCCAGCACCCGGGCCAGGCTCTACCCCCACTACCCCAGCACCCAGGCCAGGCTTCACCCCCACTACCCCAGTTCCCGGGCCAGGCTTCACCCCCACTACCCCAGCACCTGGGCCAGGCTCTACCCCCACTACCCCAGTTCCCAGGCCAGGCTCCTACCCCCACTACCCCAGCACCCGGGCCAGGCTTCACCCCCACTACCCCAGCACCTGGGCCAGGCTCTACCCCCACTACCCCAGCACCTGGGCCAGGCTTCACCCCCACTACCCCAGCACCCGGGCCAGGCTCTACCCCCACTACCCCAGCACCTGGGCCAGGCTTCACCCCCACTACCCTAGCACCCAGGCCCGGCTCTATCCCCACTACCCCAACACCCGACCAGGCTCTACCCCCACCACCCCCTCACCGCCGGACCAGGTTCTCCCCCACCCCACCATTCCCACACTGCCCCAGCACCCGGGCCAGGCTCTCTCCCACCACCACTCCCAAATTGACCCAGCACCCAGGCCAGGCCTCACCACCCCCGCCTCCCCACTTTTGATCCTCCTCCAGTGCAACCACATCCTGCCTGCCATGATAATTATTAGGGAACGTGGATTTTTTTTGAATGGCCACACAGGCTCAAGGGTCTGAGTGAGTTACTCCTGCACATAATTCCTGAACGTGTATGACTGAACGGCTGACACCTCTTTTTGGAAGATGCTCCTGATTATTCCCTTTCAGTATTTAAAGGGGTTGGAGGGTTTGAACTACAGGGAGAGGCTGAATAGGCTGTTTTCCCTGGAGCGTCGGAGGCTGAGGGGTGACCTTATAGAGGTTTATAAAATCATGAGGAGCATGGGTAAGGTAAATAGACAAGGTCTTTTCCCTGGGGTGGGGAGTCCATAACTAGAGGACTTAGGTTTAGAGTGAGAGGGGTAAGATATAAAAGGCATAATACCTAAGGGGCAACTTTCTCACACAGAGGGTGGTACGTGTATGGAATGAGCTGCCAGAGGAAGTGGTGGAGGTTGGTACAATTGCATAATTTAAAAGGCATCTGGATGGGTATATGAATAGGAAGGGTTTAGTGGAATATGGGCCCAGCGCTGGCAAATGGGACTAGATTGGGTTGGGATATCTGGTCAGCATGGATGCCTTGGACCGAAGGGTCTCTTCCTATGCTGTACATCTCGATGATCCCTAGTTCAAGAGTTTATGAAAACGTCAATGCATGAAAAACCAACAATACTGTGGATTATTGTTTGTAGGCAAGAACCAAAAGATGTGCAGGTCAGGTGAATTGGCCACACTAAATTGCCCATAGTGTTAGGTGTATTAGTCAGAGGGAAGTGGGTCCAGGTGGGTTAATCTTTGGAGGGTCGGTGTGGGCTTGTTGGGCCGAAGGGCCTGTTTCCACACTGTAGGGAATCTAATCTAATCTAAGCATAATACATATTTTTAAAAGCAGTGAGTTATGATCTGAAATGCACCCACAGAAGTGGATGGAATTTGCCTGAAGGGGTAACAGTGGTTGGATTTAGGGTTACAGGGTTTTTTTTTCTAAATTCATTCTTGGGATGAGGGCATCCCTGGCTAGGCCAGCATTTATTGTCCATCCTTAACTGCCTATCAGGTATTTAAGAATCAACCACATTGGCTGTGGGTCTGGAGTCACGTGTAGACCAGACCAGGTAAGGATGGCAGTTTCCTTCCCTAAAGGACATTATTGAACCAGATGGGGTTTCTTAACAATTGACAATGGATTCATGGTCATCATTCAGACTCTTCAATCCAGATTTTTTTTAAATTGAATTCAAAATCCACCATTTGGATTCAAACCTGGGCTCCCAGAACAATACCTGGTTCACTGAATTAACAGCCCAATGCTAATGCCTCTAGTCCATTGCCTCTGGACCAGTAATCCAGAGAGAAGTTCAAATCCCATCATGACTGGGCAATTTAAATTCATACCCACAACAGCACAGCACAGGAATAGGCCCTTCGGCCCACCATGTCTGTGCCCACAATGATGCCATTTTAAAATAATCCCATTTTCCTGCACATGGTCTTTCTATTCACTGCCTGTTCACACATCTGTATGCATGTCTCTTAAACATTGCTATCATTTTTAATTCATGTGAATTTGGAACAAAAAAGTATCAGTTATAATGACCATTAATCTCTTGGATTGTAGTAAGAATGTTCACTAATGTTCTTCATGGGAAGGAGGTCTGCCACCCTTACCTGGGTAAAAACAATGACTGCAGATGCTGGAAACCAGATTCTGGATTATTGGTGCTGGAAGAGCACAGCAGTGCAGGCAGCATCCGAGGAGCAGTAAAATCGACGTTTCGGGCAAAAGCCCTTCATCAGGAATAAAGGCAGAGAGCCTGAAGGGTGGAGAGATAAGTTAGAGGAGGGTGGGGATGGGGAGAAAGTAGCATACCTGGGAGTTGCAGTGGGAGAGGGACTCCCTGAGATTCTTGTAGAGAGAGAAGGAAAACTTCTTCAAGGCAGGCATCCTTGCAAGAGGGGTCAGGCCTAGATGTGACTCCAGACCTACAGCAATGTGACTGATTCTTAGCTTTCCTCTGTAATAACTGAGCAAGTCACTCAGTTCAAGGGACTAAAAGGGATGGATAATAAATCCTGGCCTTATCAGGGCAGTTTAGTGGCTCAGTGGTTAGCAGTGCCACCTTACAGTGCCAAGGACCTGGGTTCAATTCCACCCTCAGGTGACTGTATGTTAGCACATACTGTGTCTGCATGGGTTTCCTCCTATGGTCTAGATGTGCAGGTTAGGTGGACTGGCCACACTAAATTGCCCATGCTATCCAGGGATGTGTAGGCTAGGTGGATTAGCCACGGGAAATGTAGGGTTACAGGGATTGATAGGATGCTGTGCAGAGGGGCAGTTTGGACTTGATGGGGTTGAATGGTCTGCTCCCACACTGTAGGGATTCTATGAACTAACGTTCACATCGAATGAAAAGTATGTTTTATTAATTCAGAGTCTTTAAAAAGACTTGCATTTACTTAACGAGCTGACATCCCAAAGCACTTTACCATTAATGAAGCGTTGTTTCAAGGGTAGTCATGGTTGAAGGAAAGACGGTGGCGAATTTGAGCACAGCAGGATCCCACAAACAAATACTTTTGAAGAAGAGGTACACACATTGACCTAGCTGAGAGAACAGGAGAAATTGAGGACTACAGATGCTTAAAAATGTGTTGCTGGAAAAGCACAGCAGGTCAGGCAGCATCCAAGGAGAAGGAGAATCGACGTTTCGGGCATAAGCCCTTCTTCAGGAAGAAGAAGAGGACTGCAGATGCTGCAGAGTCAGAGTCAAGAAGTGTGGCGCTGGAAAAGCGCAGCAGGTCAGGCAGCAAAGGAACAGGAGAATCGACATTTCAGGAAGGGCTTATGCCCGAAACGTTGATTCTCCTGTTCCTTTGCTGCCTGACCTGCTGCGCTTTTCCAGCAACACATTTTTAAGCTCTGATCTCCAGCATCTGCGGTCCTCACTTTCTCCTAGTTGATTTCAAGCATAAGCTCTTCATCACACTCCTGATCGAACATCGATTCTCCTGCTCCTCAGATGCTGCCTGACCAGCTGTGCTGTTCCAGCACTACACTTTTTGACTGCCAGCTGGGACTATCCCAATGCTCTGGGAAGTATGTCATGGGAACCTTCTCGAGCAAGATTTGGCAAACCCTGTGGGGGGGAGGTCACAATGACCTCAAACGGACTCTTTCTCTCCATTCTTCCAGCACTTTCTCTGTTTTCATTTCCAAACTGCACAAGGTTTGGGGGAAGGGGAGGGGCAGAGAATGACTGGCAGCCGCTGCGGGCAATGGGGATGAACGGGGTGGCAGGCCAGGCGCCCAATGAGTGGCCGCAGGAGGCGGGGCAACAAACACAACACAACATGAAGCCCCCTCCTGCCTCTGCACCAAAGTAGACACAAAGTAACACAATGTGGACACAAAGTAACAATCGCACCATAATGTAACAAGTGAGACAAAGGGAAAATGAATCCTGGGTTACAAAGTATCCAGCAGAACAATGAGGTGGTTACAATGTATCACAGCAACCGCTAACAATTCGGAGAGAGGGGAGTTTTTGATGGGCTCAGGAATCCAACTGCTGAAAGACTTTACCTCAAAAAGCTGTTTAAATCGGGGTGCTAACAAAAGAACAAGTCTTCGGAGACAGTTAATTATAACACGGGTTCATCTCCACTGCCCGCTGGAGCAGGGCTGGGGAGACGGTGGTTAATTAAAAGATTTTTTTAGTAAGTATTTTATTGCAATGCTCCTACCTGGCTGTTTCAGTAAGCTGTCAGTCTCTCTCCCTCTGTGTGTGAGTATGTGTGTGTGTGTGTATCTCTGTGCTGTTTCTGCCGGCCTGCCCTTCACTCTGAGCTCACCGCGACGTCGACAATAAAGCTGCAGAAACGTCCAGAAACAAAAAAAAACCCTCCAGCCCCAGGACGCACGCGCGCTCACTGCCCCCACCCCCCAAGCGGTTGTCAGTCATAAGGCTACGGTCACCAAGAGGCTGCAGGAACATTCTGTCAGGCTGTGTCCAGATGCTTGCAGGGTCCCTGCTGGGCAGAAGGGGAAAAGGGGGAAACAGTCCAAAAAGCTAGATAAAAAAAACTCCTGAAATAAAGCTTGATTGATAAAGGTACAATGGGTATGCATTAAATTTGACATGCATTAAAGTGATGGTGCCCCCACCTCTGACCTAGGAGGCCTTCAAGTCCTGTGTGCTCCAGATGGTGCTGTGGCAGAGTCCCTCCCTCTGAGGTAAGAGACCTGGGTTTCAAGTCCCGCCCGCTCCAGAGACATCTCTGAACCAGCTGATTTAAAAATATCTATAGAAATATCTTAAGAGCAAGATAATTCAGCTTTTCACTGTTCTAGGTCCCTCAATATTACACATGCATATTTCATGTTAAAATATTCTTAGCTGAATACAACTGGAGGGTGAGGTGGGAAGAGAATCTCAGAATTTTTACAATGCAGGACACCATTCAGACTATTGAGCCTGTTCAGTTCTATCACCCAGTGCCAATCTCCTGCCTTTTCTCTGTCTCTTAACAGTTCTAAGGAAGGGTCACTGGACTCAAAACATTAACTCTGACTTTTCTTCACAAATGCTGCCAGACCTGCTGAGCCAGCAACTTATGTTTTTGCTTCTGATTTACAGCATCTGCAGTGCTAACAGTTTTTATGGTGTATTAGTGCTGCCCTGATTTGCATCACTTACACACATTGAGGTGTTTTTTTCAAGATACTAGTCAAGAAGTCACAAAAGCCATCAAACTATGCAGTAAGAATAGGTCTACAAACTGTATATACCCCCACAGCAAGTATTGAGAAGATTTGTAGCTTAGGTTGAGGTTCTGGATGTGGGTTTGCTCGCCGAGCTGGAAAGTTCATTTCCAGACATTTTGTCATACTACTAGGTAACAATTTCAGTGGGCCTCCGGGTGAAGCACTGCTGATAATTCCTGCTTTCTATTTATATGTTTGGGTTTCTTTGAGTGGGTGATGTCATTTCCGGTGGTGACATCATTTCCTCTTTTTCTCAGGGGGTGGTAGATGGGGTCTCACTCTTTGTGTTTGTTGATAGAGTTCCGGTTGGAATGCCATGCTGCTGTGTTGTCCCAGTCAAAGTGGTGTCCTTCCTCATCCATATGTGAGGATACTAGTGAGAGAGGGTCATGTCATTTTGTGGCTAGTTGGGGTTCATGTATCCTGGTGGCTAATTTTCTGCCTGTTTGTCCAATGTAGTGTTTGTTACAGTCCTTGCACGGTATTTTGTAAATAACATTAGTTTTGTTGTTGTCTGTACAGGGTCTTGTTAGCTGCTGTTTTAGTGTGTTGGTGCAAAATACCATGCAAGGACTGTAACAAACACTACATTGGACAAACAGGCAGAAAACTAGCCACCAGAATACATGAACACCAACTAGCCACAAAACGACATGACCCTCTCTTACTAGTATCCTCACATACGGATGAGGAAAGACACCACTTCGACTGGGACAACACATCCACCCTAGGACAAGCCAAACAAAGACACACATGAGAATTCCTAGAAGCATGGCATTCCAACCGGAACTCTATCAACAAACACATCGAGTGAGACCCCATTCACCATCCACTGAGAAAGGAACAGGAAATGACATCACCACAGGAAATGACTTCACAAAGAAGAATCCCAAACATATAAATAGAAAGCAGGAATTATCAACAGTGCTTCGCCTGGAGGCTCACTGAAGATGTTACCTAGTAGGGTGAAGAAATGTCTGGAAATGAACCTTCCAGCTCAGCACGCAAACCTACATCCAGATTTGGAGCCAGTACATTTGTATATATGTATGTGTGTATGTTCCCCCAAATCCCTTGGAAATACTAATCCTAAATAATTTATTTGATGAAAATAAAACTGACCTGACATAACCAGGATCATCTGCATTGAATCCATGTTAATGGATTATTCGAGGCATTATTATAGTCCATAACAAGACAGACTTGGGATGGTTTTCTTGGGACAATCTTTGTAACCAGAGTGATTTGGGATTTTCTTTTAAGAAATATGTTTCGAGTAATAGGTAAAAGCAGTCAAAATAAAAAAGGGAAAACACCAGCCAATAGTAATAGCAGCACAGCATTGCGTAGGGCTTTCATGAACTTTTATATATGTTACTGATTTAATTTACCAATGCCCATCTGATTTGTCTAATCAATATGCAGTTGAAATCACCCATGAAAATTATAGAGCCCTTCTAACACGCCTCCTTAATTTCTGGATTTATATTTTATCCTACAATGAGACAACTCATTGGGGGCCTACAGACAATACCCACCCATGATGTCTTCCCTTTTGCTATTGAACCAAACTGATTCAACGTGACAATCTATCGTACCTATATCGGTACTCAGCACTCATGGATACCTTAATTTATCAAGCTACCCAACCTCCTTTTCCTTCTTTTACCAATTCAACACTGACATCAACTACAAACCCACCACCTCTCTCAGCTACATTGACTACACCTCCTCCCTCCCTCCCAATTCCTCCGCTTCTGCCACATCTGCTCTCAGGATGGATGATTCCACTCCAGGACATCCCAGATGTCCTCCTACTTCAAGGACCAAAATTCTCCCTCCCTTGTGATCAATGTATTAGGCAAGAACTTTCGAAAGCTGATTGGAGGCAGATGTTCGCAGATAAAGGGACGGCTGGAAAATGGGAAGCCTTCAGAAATGAGATAATCCGGAGAAAGTATATTCCTGTCAGGGTGAATGGGAAGTCTGGTAGGTATAGGGAATGCTGGATGACTAAAGAAATTGAGTGTTTGATTAAGAAAAAGAAGGAAGCATATGTCAGGTATAGACAGGATAGATCGAGTGAATCCTTAGAGTATAAAGGAAGTAGGAGTATACTTAAGAGGGAAATCAGGAGGACAAAAATGGGACATGAGGTAGCGTTGGCAAATAGAATTTAGGAGAATCCAAAGGGTTTTTACAAATATATTAAGGACAAAAGGGTAACTAGGGAGAGAATAGGGTCCCTCAAAGATCAGCAAGGCGGCCTTTGTGTGGAGCCACAGAAAATGGGGGAGATACAAAATGAATATTTTGCATCAGTATTTACTGTGGAAAAGGATATGGAAGATATAGACTGTAGGGAAATAGATGGTGACATCTTGCAAAATGTCCAGATTACAGAGGAGGAAGTGCTGGATGTCTTGAAACGGTTAAAGGTGGATAAATCCCCAGGACCTGATCAGGTGTACCTGAGAACTCTGTGGGAAGCTACAGAAGTGATTGCTGGGCCTCTTGCTGAGATATTTGTATCATCGATAGTCACAGGTGAGGTGCCGGAAGACTGGAGGTTGGCAAACGTGGTGCCACTGTTTAAAAAAGGCGGTATAGACAAACCAGGGAACTATAGACTGGTGAGCCTGACTTCAGTGGTGGGCACGTTGTTGGAGGGAATCCTGTGGGCTAGGATGTACATGTATTTGGAAAGGCAAGGACTGATTCGGGATAGTCAACATGGCTTTGTGCGTGGGAAATCATGTCTCACAAACTTGATTGAGTTTTTTGAAGAAGTAACAAAGAAGATTGACGAGGGCAGAGTCGTAGATGTGATCTATATGGACTTCAGTAAGGCGTTCGACAAGGTTCCCCATGGGAGACTGATTAGCAAGGTTAGATCTCATGGAATAAAGGGAGAATTGGCCATTTGGATACAGAACTGGCTCAAAGGTAGAAGACAGAGGGTGGTGGTGGAGGGTTGTTTTTCATACTGGAGGCCTGTGACCAATGGAGTGCCACAAGGATTGGTGCTGGGCCCTCTACTTTTTGTCATTTACATAAATGATTTGGATGCGAGCACAAGAGGTACAGTTAGTAAGTTTGCAGATGACACCAAAATTGGAGATGTAGTGGACAGCGAAGAGGGTTACCTCAGATTACAACAGGATCTTGACCAGATGGGCCAATGGGCTGAAAAGTGGCAGATGGAATTTAATTCAGATAAATGCAAGGTGCTGCATTTTGAGAAAGCAAATCTTAGCAGGACTTATACACTTAATGGTAAGGTCCTAGGGAGTGTTGCTGAACAGTGAGACCTTGGAGTGCAGGTTCATAGCTCCTTGAAAGTGGAGTCATAGGTAGATAGGATAGTGAAGAAGGTGTTTGTTGTGTTTGCCATTATTGGTCAGAGTACTGAGTACAGGAGTTGGGAGGTCATGTTGCGGCTGTACAGGACATTGGTTAGGCCACTGTTGGAATATTGCATGCAATTCTGATCTCCTTCCTATCGCAAAGATGTTGTGTAACTTGAAAGGGTTCAGAAAAGATTTACAAGGATGTTGCCAGGGTTGGAGGATCTGAGCTACAGGGAAAGGCTAAGACGGCTGGGGCTGTTTTCCCTGGACCATTAGAGGCTGAGGGGTGACCTTATAGAGGTTTACAAAATTATGAGGGGCATGAATAGGATAAATAGACAAAGTCTTTTCCTTGGGATCAGGGAGTCCAGATCTAGAGGGCATAAGTTTAGGGTGAGAGGGGAAAGATATAAAAGATACCTAAGGGGCAACTTTTCATGCAGAGGGTGGTACGTGTATGGAATGAGCTGCCAGAGGAAGTGGTGGAGGCTGGTACAATTGCAACATTTAAGAGGCATTTGGATGGGTATATGGGTTTGGAGGGGTATGGGCCGGGTGCTGACAGGTGGGACTAGATTGGGTTGGGATATCTGGTCGACGTGGACAGGTTGGATCGAAGGGTCTGTTTCCGTGCTGTACATCTCTATGACTCTAATTGTGCCATCAATCATATTTCCTCTATTTCCTGCACATCCATCCTTGAACCCCACAACCCCAACAAAGATAGAATTCCCCTGGTCCTCATATTCCACCCCACCTATCTCCAAATTCAGTGTATCATCTCCCACCAGTTTTGTCACCAACAGTCAGACTCCACCACCAAAATTATATTTCCCCCGCCACCCCTATCTGCATTCCATAGGGACCGATCCCTCTGCAACTCCCTCGTTAGGTCCACACTCTCCACCAACCACCCCCTCCACCCCGGCACCTTCCCCTGTTGCTGTAAGAGGTGCAAAACCTGTGCCCAAACCTCCCTCCTCACCTCTGTTCAAGATCCCAAACGATAATTTCAAATCTGGCAGCGATTTACTTGTATTTCCTCCAACCTCATATACTGCAGCCAGTGCTCTCAACGTGGTCTCCTCTACATCAGAGAGACCGAGAGCAAACTCAAGGAACGGTTCCGGGAACGTCTCTAGTCTGTATGTAGCAACCAACCCCACCTTCCTGTGGCCATCTACTTCAACTCCCTTTTTGCACTCCCCTAAGGACGTATCCATTCTCCTCCACCACCTACACAAGGCTACCCGCAAACTGGAGGAGGAAGACCTCCGCTTCCACCACAGGAACCTACAACCACTCGGCATGAACATTGAATTCACCAGTTTCCAACTCTCCACCCTCCCCCACCCCATCGCAGATCCAACCCTCCAACTCAGATCTATTTTCTTGACCTGACCTACCTGTCCACCTTCCTTCCCACCTATCTGCTCTGCACTTCCCACCACCTGTACCTTCGCTCATCTATCGCCATTCATCTTCCTTTCTCCTAGTCACACCCCCCAACCCCTATTTACTCTCAGCCCCCCTCCCCAGTCCTGATAAAGGGCTTATGCCAAAACGTCGACTCTCCTGCTCCTCGGATGTTGCCTGACCGGCTGTACTTTCTCCAGCTCCACGCTTTATCAACTTTGACTCTACAGCTTCCTTTTCTTTCTTGTCTACTTTTCCAGAATGTCAAATACTTCTGAATATTGAATTCCCAGTCTCTGTCACCCTGCAACCACATTAATTAATAGATATCAAGCAATATTCATTTAATTCTATTTGTGCTATCAACTTATCACTTATGATAAATGCTGTGTGTGCATTCAAATGAAAAGCTGTAACCTTCAATATTTTACCATTATTACTTACTCTGCTACTAATTTCTGCCCCTTCCTGCTGTAGCTGATTGTTGTTCACCACTTCACAACCTTTGCTCGTTTCTTTTTCATTTTTGTATCTTGGACACGTTAAGACTCAGAATGGTGGATAAATCCCCAGGACCTGATCAGGTGCATCCCAGAACTAGTGGGAAGCTAGGAAAGTGATTGCTGGGCCTCTTTCTGGGGTACTTGTATCGTCAGTTGCCACAGGTAAAGTGCTGAAGACTGGAGGTTGGCTAACGTGGTGCCACTGTTTAAGAAGGGTGGTAAGGATAAGCCAGGGAACTATAGACCAGTGAGCCTGACGTGATGAGTAAGTTGTTGGAAGAGATTCTGAGGGACAGGATTTACATGTGTTTGGAAAGGCAAGGACTGATTAGAGGGAGTCAGCATGGCTTTGTGCATGGGAAATCATGTCTCACAAACTTGATTTGAGTTTTTTGAAGAAGTGATAACCAAGGTTAATGAAGGCAGAGCAGGGTACGTTGTCTATATGGACTTCAGTAAGGCATCTGACAATGTTCCACATGATTAGCAAGGTTAGATCTCATGGAGTACTAGAGAGCTAGCTATTTGGATACAGAAATGGCTTGAAGGTAGGCGATAGAGGATGGTGGAGATGGATGGTTGTTTTTTTGCATTGGAGGCCAGTGACCAGCAGTGTCCTGAAAGGATAGGTGCTGGGTACATTTAGATTAGATTACAATACAGTGTGGAAACAGGCCCCTTCGGCCCAACAAGTCCACACCGACCCGCCGAAGCGCAACCCACCCAGACCCATTCTCCTACATTTACCCCTTACCTAACACTACGGGCAATCTAGCATGACCAATTCACCTGACCTGCACATCTTTGGACTGTGGAAGGAAACCGGAGCACCCGGAGGAAACCCACGCAGACACGGGGAGAATGTGCAAACTCCACACAGTCAGTCATCTGAGGCGGGAATTGAACCCAGGTCTCTGGCGCTGTGAGGCAACAGTGCTAACCACCGTGCCGGCCCAAACATTGTTCTTCATCATTTATGTAAATGATTTGGAAGTGTACATAGGAGGAATGGTCAGTAAGTTTGTGGATGAAACCAAAATTGATGGTTTTTGGTCAATGAAGAAGTATCTCAGAGTACAACAGGACCTTAATCTAATGGGCTGAGGAGTGGCAGATGGAGTTTAATTTAGATAAATGTGATGTACTGCATTTTGGTAAGGCAAATCAGGGCTGGACTTATATATTTATTGCAAGGGTTCTGGGAGTCCTGCCGAATAAAGGAACCTTGAAGGTGGAATCGCAAGTAGACATAGTAGTGAAGAGGACATAAAACATAGAACATAGAACAATACAGCTCAGAACAGGCTCTTCAGCCCACGATGTTGTGCCGAACATTTGTCCTAGCTTAAGCACCCATCCATGTACCTATCCAATTGCCGCTTAAAGGTCACCAAAGATTCTGACTCTACCACTCCCACAGGCAGCGCATTCCATGCTCCCACCACTCTCTGGGTAAAGAACCCACCCCTGACTTCTCCCCTATACCTTCCACCCTTCACCTTAAATTTATGTCCCCTTGTAACACTCTGTTGTACCCGGGGAAAAAGTTTCTGACTGTCTACTCTATCTATTCCTCTGATCATCTTATAAACCTCTATCAAGTCACCCCTCATCCTTCGCCATTCCAATGAGAAAAGGCCTAGCACTCTCAACCTATCCTCTTACGACCTATTCTCCATTCCAGACAACATCCTGGTAAATCCTCTCTGCACCCTCTCCATAGCTTCCACATCTTTCCTAAAGTGAGGCGACCAGAACTGCACACAGTACTCCAAATGTGGCCTAACCAAAGTCCTGTACAGTTGCAACATCACTTCACGACTCTTGAATTCAATCCCTCTGCTAATGAACGATAATACTCCATAGGCCTTCTTACAAGCTCTATCCACCTGAGTGGCAACTTTCAAAGATCTATGAACATAGACCCCAAGATCCCTCTGTTCCTCCACCACACTAAGAACCCTACCATTAACCCTGTATTCCGCATTCTTATTTGTCCTTCCAAAATGGACAACCTCACACTTTGCAGGGTTGAACTCCATCTGCCACTCCTCAGCCCAGCTCTGCATCCTATCCAAGTCCCTTTGCAGCCGACAAGAGCCCTCCACACTATCCACAACTCCACCAATCTTCGTATCATCTGCAAATTTACTGACCCACCCTTCGACTTCCTCATCCAAGTCATTAATAAAAATTACGACATTTGGTATACTTGCCTTTATTGGTCAGTGTATTGAGTATAAGATTTGAGAGATTATGTTGCAGCAGTACAGTTCATTGGTTAGACCAATTTTGGAATATAGCATTCAGTTCTGGTCTCCCTACTATAGGAAACGTGGAGTTAAACCTGAAAGGTTGTAGAAGAGATTTACAAAAGTGTTACTGAGTTGGAGGGTTTGAGCTACAGGAGGAACTGGGGCTATTATCCCTGAAGCATCGGCAGTTGAGGAGTGACCCTATGGAGGTTTGTTAAATCATGAGGGGCGTGGATAGGATAAAAAGACAAGATCTTTTCCCCAGGGTAGGGGAGTCCAAAACTAGAGGGCAGAGGTTTAAGGTGAGCGGGGAAAGATTTAAAAGGAACCTAAGGGGCAACCTCTTCAGACAGAGGGTGGTGCGTGTATGGAATGAGCTGTTACAAGTAGTGGATGCTGGTACAAATAAAACATTTAAAAGGCATCTAGATGGGTATATGAATAGGAAGGGTTTAAGATGGATATGGGCCAAATGCTGGCAAATGGGACTAGATTAATTTTGGATATCTGGTCGGCATGGATGTGTTTGACCAAAGGTTCTGTTTCCATGCTGTACATTTCTATGAATCTATTCTCATCAATTAAACCATCACCCTGCGAATTAAATTCCTATCAACCATAATTATACAATTCACCATGACACAGATCCTAGCTTGATTCAAATGAAGCCTGTTCCAAATGAACAGGCCTGTTTTCCCAGTACCAGTGCCTATTAATCAAAGCTCATTTTTTCCACAACAATCTTTGAGTCATGCATTTATTTCACTGATCTTATTTACTCACCACATGGCTCAGACGGTAACCTAAAGCTTATTATCTTTGTGGTTCTACCTTTAATTTAGAACCACGTTGCTTGCAAAGAGCTAGGGGGAGTGATGGACGGCAGTTATAGGAAGGGAGAAAAGCCGCAAGTACAGTCAGGTAGATGGGTTAACTCCAGGAAAGGTAGTAGAGGTGGGCAGGGAGTGCAGGTGTTGTCTGTGGCTATCCCCATTTCAAACAAGTATGCTGTTTTGGAAAATGCAGGGGGTGATGCACTCTCAGGGGAATGCAACACGAACAGCCAAGTTTCTGGTATTGAGACTGGCTCTAATGTAATGAGGGATAAGTTGGGTTTCAAGCGATTGATTGTGTTGGGGAAATTCTCTAGTCAGAGGTAGAGACTGACGTTTCTGTGGCCAGCAGCGAAAAATTAGAATGGTGTATTACCTCCCTGGTGCCAGGATCAAGGATGTCTCAGAGAGGGTACAGAATGTTCTCAAGGGGGAGAGGGGCCAGCAAGAGGTCATTGTCCACATTGGAACCGACAACATAGGAAGGGAAAAGGTTGAGATTCTGAAGGAAGATTGTAGAAAGTTAGGCAGGGATTTAAAAAGGAGGTCCTCGAGAGTAGCAATATCTGGATTACTCCCGGTGCTACGAGCTAGTGAGAGTAGGAGTGGACAGACAAGATTCTTAGAGACCTGACCTGACCCCTAAAAACATTTTTAAGCAGGCAGCTCAGACTGTAAACTTGCTATTTGTTTTAGGTAAGCACACAGTGGATATAGAGCTGAAAATGTGTTGCTGGAAAAGCGCAGCAGATCAGGCAGCATTCAAGGAACAGGAGAATCGACGTTTCGGGCATAAGCCCCCTTATGCCCGAAACGTCGATTCTCCTGTTCCTTGGATGCTGCCTGACCTGCTGCGCTTTTCCAGCAACACATTTTCAGCTCTGATCTCCAGCATCTGCAGCCCTCACTTTCTCACACAGTGGCTATACCCAGGGTGAATTAGCTGATCCGACTGCCATATTTTAAACAAACATTTTATTTACAAAATTACGGAATGAAACACAAAGAACAGAAAATAGAAATCCGGATGACTTATCCTATCCAAAAGCCTGTCAGACTATCCCAACTTAATGATGCTGATCAGAAAATACTTGCAACAATCTCAATAAACATATACCTTAGCACAAGGTGTAAAAATGAAACAAGCCAGGCTTACAGGCTTGATGTTAGAGAGAGGGAGTACTCGGCTGGACTTGCCCCAGCCGCCTTTCTTCACACACAAAATGCTGCTGAACTCAATCAAAAACTCTAATCTAAACGAAGGCTAGCTACACAGCTAGCTGGCCACTCCCCTTTGATTATACCGGGTTTTATTTTAATTCTTGACAGCCTTAGGCCGGATGCATTATCTGTTAGGGGTTTACAGAAATGGCCCCAATAAACCTTTCAAACCCAGCCTAGTTGGAGCCTGGCCAATTACCCCCTCTCTGGAAAAGAACTCAAGAGCATAGTAACCATGTAAAAAGAACCTGTATTGTGACAAGATGAATGTGTGGCTGAGGAACTGGTGCATGGGAGACGAGTTCACATTTTTGGATCATTGGAATCTTTTCTAGGGTAGGAGTGACCTGTACAAGGAGGATGGATTGCACCTGAATTAGAAGGGGACTAATACACTGGCAGGGAGACTTGCTAGAGCTACTTGGGAGGATTTAAACTAGTAAGGTGGCAGGGTGGGGGACCCAGGGAAATACTGAGGAAAGAGATCAATCTGAGACTGGTACAGTTGGGAAAGGGAACAAGTCAAAAGGTCAGAGCAGGCAGGAACAAAGCACAGAGTTAGAGCTGATTAATTAAACTGCATTTACTTCAATGCAAGAGGCCTAACAGGGAAGGCAGATGAACTCAGGGCATGGTGAAGAACATGGGACTACACTAGTGATTGAGCTGCTGGCGGAAGCTATACAAACTGACCCTAATGTAATGGCCCGGAGGTTGGATCGGGTATGCATAAAATTACTCTCTTTGCGGATGACGTCCTTCTTTTCTTAAATGACCCATTGACATCTGTGCCTCGCTTAATTCAAGTGGTTAACTTATTTGGTATGTTCTCAGGTTACACAATCAATTTTATAAAATTGGAGTCTATGCCGCTGGGAGGTCTTACCAGCATATCCAATTTTCCGGATGGATCCCGTTTGCCTTTTTGGTGGTCACTGGGAGGTTTTCTTTACTTAGGTATTTTTTTACTCCGGTATTTGGTCAGCTCTATAAAGCCAACTATATACACTTATTAGAGAAAATAAGACAGGACCTTCAACGCTGGGAAGATCTCCCGACATCCTGGCTAGGTAGAATAGCTTTGTTTAAGATGAATATTCTGCCTTGCCTTTTATACCTTATGAGAATGCTCCCCTTGATGTTGCCGAGACAGGCGCTGCGTAAGCTCTACGGCTGGCTCGGCTCCTTTATTTGGAGTCATAGACGGCCCCTTATTAAATTTGATGAGCTGCAGCTTCCACAATTCTGGATTAGTGGTGCTGGAAGAGCACAGCAGTTCAGGCAGCATCCGAGGACAGGCAAAATCCGAGGACAGGCAAAATCGACACTTCGGGTAAAAGCCCTTCACAAGTCAGGGGAGGGCTGGATTTTCCGGATTTCAGGAAGTACCAATTGAGCTCTCTGTTACCTTATGTAGCTGACTGGGTCTCCTGTGAGCCACAATCAATCTGGTTAGATATTGAGGCCTCCCAAGCAAAATGTCCCCTCATCAATTTACTATTTATGGATAAGATGGGAGTCATTACAGATCATTGTAAAAATCCTATTGTATTAAATACAATCAATGCTTGGCGGATAATGCGACAGGATGAGGGTAATCTGCAAACAACCTCCCCTTCTACCCCTATAGTGGGAACGTTGGGATTCCAGCCAGGGCTGACTGATGCTGAATTTAAATTTTGGGAGTCCAGAGGTATCTCCTGTTTGGGAGATCTGTTCAATGGGGAGGTCATGATGTCCTTCGAACAGTTACGTCAGATGTTTGGGTTGTCAAGCAAGGACCTTTTCGATATTTTCAAATACGAGACTTCATACAAAAGAAGACCACATTGATAATTAATCCATATAAATTAGATATGGAAAGGAGAGTGCTTTGGCCAATGGGTTCGCCCTCGGTCAGTACTCACTACCACTTACTACGTAATAAGGTATCGAAGGACCTGTGAACATCTGTCCCCAGTTCTTGCCTAATACCATGAAAATTGGCTTTCTCCAATTTAGAACTTCAACTTTTAGATCTGGTCCATTCTTTTACATCACTATTTTAAAACTAATAGAATTATAGTCGCCGGCCCCAAAGTGCCCGGTTTTTGGATAACTGGGGTTCTTTCTGGGGACGGTGGGACCTCTATAAACAGGATGGTCTACACCTGAACCTGAGGGGCACCAGTATCCTTGGGGGGAGGTTTGCTAGTGCTCTTGGGGGGGGTTTAAACTAACTCTGCAGGGGCATGGGAACCCAGATTGTAGCTTCAGGGTGCAGGGCCTGGAGTGTAGGGAGGTTAGGAACATGGCATCAATTTCCAAGGAGGGTGTCTGTAAACAGGAAAGTGGCTTGAAGTGTGTATACTTCAATGCAAGAAGTATACGAAATAAGGTAGGTGAACTTGCAGCGTGGGTTGGTACCTGGGACTTCGATGTTGTGGCTATTACGGAGACATGGCTAGAACAGGGACAGGATTGGCTGTTGCAGGTTCCAGGATTTAAATGTTTTAGTAGGGTCAGAGGTGGGGGTAAAAGAGGGGGAGGTGTGGCATTGCTTGTCAAAGATAGTATTACAGTGGTGGAAAGGACGATGGATGAGGACTTGCCATCTGAGGTAGTTTGGGCTGAGGTTAGGAATAGGAAAGGTGAGGTCACCCTGTTAGGAGTCTTTTACAGGCCTCCTAATAGTCCTAGAATCATTGAAGAAAGGATAGGGAAGGTGATTCAGGAGATGAGTGACAGTAATAGGGTGGTTGTTATGGGGGACTTTAACTTTCCTGATAATGATTGGGAAAGCTATAGCTCAAGTTCGTTAAATGGGTCAGTGTTTGTTCAATGTGTGCAGGAGAGTTTCCTGACACAATATGTAGACAGGCCAACAAGAGGTGAGGCCATACTGGATTTGGTTCTGGGTAACGAACCAGGCCAGGTGTTAGAATTAGAGGTAGGTGAGCACTTTGGGGATAGTGACCATAATTCGGTGATTTTTACTCTCGTGATGGAGAGGGATAAGTGTGTACTACAGGGCAAGAGTTATAGCTGGGGTCAGGGAAATTATGATGCGGTGAGGCATGACTTAGGATGTGTGGCTTGGAAAAGTAGACTCCAAGGCAAGAGTGTAAATGATATGTGGAGCTTGTTCAAGGAGCAACTATTGAGTGTCCTTGATAATTATGTACCTGTCAGGCAGGGAGGAAAGGGTCGTGCGAGGGAGCCGTGGTTTAATAAGGAATTGGAATCCCTTGTTAAATGGAAGAGGGCGGCCTATCTCAAGATGAGACGTGAAGGTTCAATTGGGGCGATTGAGAGTTATAGGGTAGCCAGGAAGGACCTGAAGAGAGAGCTAAGAGCAGCAAGGAGGGGACATGAAAGGTCCTTAGTCGGTAGGATTAGGGAAAACCCTAAGGCTTTCTATAGGTATGTTAGGAATAAAAGAATGACTAGGGTAGGAATAGGTCCAGTCAAGGATAGTAGTGGGAAGTTGCGTGTGGAGGCGGAAGAGATTGGGGAGACACTGAATGAATACTTTTCTTCAGTATTTACTCAGGAACAGGGCATTGTCGTCGATGTGAATACTGAGTCACAAATAAGTAGAATGGATGGCTTTGAGGTATGTAGAGAAGAGGTGTTGGAAATCCTGGAAAAGGTGAAAATAGATAAGTCCCCTGGGCCTGATGGCATTTATCCTAGGATTCTCTGGGAAGCAAGGGAGGAGATTGCAGAGCCATTGGCCTTGATTTTTATGTCCTCTTTGTCTACTGGAGTAGTGCCAGAAGACTGGAGGATAGCAAATGTGGTTCCCTTGTTCAAAAAGGGGAGTAGGGATAACCCTAGTAACTATAGGCCGGTGAGTCTCACTTCTGTTGTGGGCAAAGTCTTAGAGAGATTTGTAAGGGATAGGATTTATGCACATCTGGATAGGAATAATGTGATCAAGGATAGTCAGCATGGTTTTGTGAAGGGCAGGTCGTGCCTCACAAACCTTATTGAATTCTTTGAAAAGGTGACGAAGGAGGTTGATGAGGGGAAAGCGGTAGATGTGGTATATATGGATTTTAGTAAGGCGTTTGATAAGGTTCCCCATGGTAGGCTACTGCAGAAAATACGGAGATATGGCATTGAGGGTGAGTTGGAGGTTTGGATTAGGAATTGGCTGGCTGGAAGAAGACAGAGGGTAGTAGTTGATGGCAAAGTTTCTTCATGGAGTGCCGTCACTAGCGGTGTTCCGCAAGGATCTGTTTTGGGACCATTGCTGTTCGTCATTTTTATAAATGACCTGGAAGAGGGGTTAGAAGGTTGGGTGAGCAAGTTTGCGGATGATACGAAAGTCGGAGGAGTTGTTGACAGTGAGGAAGGATGTGGCAGGTTACAGCAGGATATAGAGAAGCTGCAGAGCTGGGCAGAAAGGTGGCAAATGGAATTCAATGTAGCTAAGTGTGAGGTGATTCACTTTGGGAAGAATAACAAAAAGATGGGGTACTGGGCTAATGGTCGGATACTTGGTAGTGTGGATGAGCAGAGGGATCTTGGTGTCCATGTACACAGATCTCTGAAAGTTGCCACCCAGGTAAATAGTGCAGTGAGGAAGGCATATGGCGTACTGGCTTTTATTGGTAGAGGAATTGAGTTCCGGAGTCCTGAGGTCATGATGCAGTTGTATAAGACTCTGGTGCGGCCGCATCTGGAATATTGTGTGCAGTTTTGGTCGCCATACTATAGGAAGGATGTGGAGGCACTGGAACGGGTGCAGAGGAGGTTTACCAGGATGTTGCCTGGTATGGAAGGAAGATCGTATGAGGAAAGACTGAGACACTTGGGGCTGTTTTCATTAGAGAAAAGAAGGTTTAGGTGTGACTTGATTGAGGTGTACAAGATGATTAGGGGGTTAGATAGGGTTGACAGTGTGAACCTTTTCCCGCGTATGGAGTCGGGTATTACAAGGGGGCATAGCTTTAAATTAAGGGGGGGTAGATATAGGACTGAAGTTAGGGGTAGGTTCTTCACTCAGCGAGTCGTAAGTTCATGGAATGCCCTGCCAGTAGCAGTGGTGGACTCTCCCTCTTTATGGGCATTTAAGCGGGCATTGGATAGGCATATGGAGGATAGTGGGTTAGTATAGGTTAGGTGGGCTTGGATCGGCGCAACATCGAGGGCCAAAGGGCCTGTACTGCGCTGTATTCTTCTATGTTCTATGCTCCCCCACTGACACCTCAGTCGCCTGCCCTGCCTTATTTCCCCAGCGTAGGTCAAGCTTTGCACCTTCTCTAGGAGGTACATCCACATACTGAATCAGAAAATTTTCTTGTACACCCTTAACAAATTCCTCTCCATCTAAACCCTTAACACTATGACAGTTCCAGTCTATGTTTGAAAAGTTAAAATCCCCTACCATAATCACCCTATTATTCTAATAGATAACTGAGATCTCTCTACAAAATTTGTTTCGCAATTTCCTGCTGACTATTAGGGGATCTATAATACAATAGACGGAGAGAAATGTGTTCAGTGTGTAGGAGAAAATTTTCTGATTCAGTATGTGGACATACCTACTAGAGAAGGTGCAAAATCTGATCTACTCTTGGGAAATAGGGCAGGGCAGGTGACTGAGGTGTCGGTGGGGGAGCACTTTGGAACAAGTGACCATAATTTCATTTGTTTTAAAATTGTGATGGAAAAGGCTAGATTGGATCTAAAAGTTGGAGGAAGGCTAATTTTGACGATATTAGGCAAGAACTCTCCCAAGCTGACTGGGGGCAGACGTTTGCAGGTAAAGGGATGGCTGGAAATTGGGAAGCCTTCGAAAATGAGATAACGAAAGTTCAGAGACAGTATATTCTTGTTAGGGTGAAAGGAAAGGCTGGTAAGTATCAGGTGCTGGATGACTAGAGAAATTCAGGCTTTGGTTAAGAAAAAGAAGGAAGCATATGTCAGGTATGGGCGGCACGGTGGCACAGTGTTTAGCACTGCTGCCTCACAGCGCCAGAGACCCTGGTTCAATTCCCACCTCGAGCAACTGTGTGGAGTTTGCACATTCTCCCCGTGTCTGCGTGGGTTTCCTCCCACAGTCCAAAGGTGTGCAGGTTAGGTGAATTGGCCATGCTAAAATTGCCCGTAGTGTTAGGTGTAGGAAATGGGTCTGGGTGGGTTGCTCTTTGGAGGATCGGTGTGGACTTGTTGGGCCGAAGGGCCTGTTTCCACATTGTAAGTAATCTAATCTAAAGGTATAGACAGGATAGAGCGAGTGAATCCTTAGAAGAGTATAAAGGCAGTAGGTGTATACTTAAGAGGGAAATCAGGAGGGCAAAAAGGGGACATGAGGTAGCGTTGGCAAATAGAATTTAGGAAAATCCAAAGGTTTTTGTAAATACATTAAGGACTAAAGGGTAACTATGGAGAGAATAGGGCCCCACAAAGATCAGCAAAACAGCCTTTGTGTGGAGCCGAAGGAGATGGGGGAGATACTAACGAGTATTTTGCATCAGTATATGCTGTGGAAAAGAACATGGAAGGGATATAACGTCAGGAAATAGATGGTGATATCTCGAAAAATGTCCTTATTACAGAGGAGGATGTATTGGATATCTTGAAATGCATAAAAGTGGTTAAATCCCCAGGACCTGATCAGGTGTACCCTAGAACTCTGTGGGAAGTTAGGGAAGTGATTGTTGGGCCTCTTGCTGAGATATTTGTATCATCGATGGTCACAGGTGAGGTGCCGGAAGACTGGAGGTTAGCTAACGTGGTGCGACTATTTAAGAAATGTGGTCAGGACAAGCCAGGGAACTATAGATTGGTGAGCCTGACATCAGTAGCGGGCAAGTTGTTGGAGGGAATCCTGAGGGACAGGATGTACATGTATTTGGAAAGGCAAGGACTGATTAAGGATATTCAACATGGCTTTGTGCGTGGGAAATCATGTCTCACAAACCTGAATGAGTTGTTTGAAAAAGTAACAAAGAGAGTTGATGAGGGCAGAGTGGTAGATGTGATCTATATGGACTTCAGTAAGGCGTTCGACAAGGTTCCTCATGGGAGACTGGTTTGCAAGGTTAGATCTCATGGAATACAGGGAGAACTAGCCATTTGGATACAGAACTGGCTCAAAGGTAGAAGACAGAGGGTGGTGATGGAAGGTTGTTTTTCAGACTGGAGGCCTGTGACCAGTGGAGTGCCACAAGGATTAGTGCTGGGTCCTCTACTTTTGTCATTTATATAAATGATTTGGGTGTGAACGTCGGAGTTATTATTACTAAGTTTGCAGATAACACCAAAATTGGAGGTGTAGTGGACAGTGAAGAAGGCTCAGTATAACGGGATCTTGATCAGATAGGCCAATGGGCCGTGGCGTGACAGATGAAGTTTAATTCAGATAAATGCGAGGTGCTGCATTTTGGGAAAGCAAATCAGAGCACAACTTATACACTGAATGGTAAGGTCCTGGGAAGTGTTGCTTAACAAAGAGACCTTAGAGTGGAGGTTCATAGCTCATTGAAAATGGAGTCACAGGTAGATAGGATAGTGAAGCAGGTGTTTGGTATGCTTTCCTTTATTGGTCAGAATATGGAGTACAGAAGTTGGGAGGTCATGTTGCAGCTGTACGGGACATTGGTTAGGCCACTTTTGGAAAAGTGTGTGCAATTCTGGTCTCCATCCTATTGGATGTTGTGAAACTTGAAAGGGTTCAGAAAAGATTTACAAGGATGTTGCCAGGGTTGGAGGATTTGAGCTATAGGGAGAGGCTGAACGGGTTGGGGCTGTTTTCCCTGGAGCGTCGGAGGCGGAGGGGTGATCTTTATCAAAGTTTATAAAATCATGAGGTGCATGTATCGGATAAACAGAGAAGGTCTTTTCATGGGGGTGGGGGAGTCCAAACTAGAGGACATGGGTTTAGGGTGAGAGGGGAAAGATATAAAAGGGACCTAAGGGGTAATGTTTTCATGCAGATGGGTGGTACGTGTATGGAATGAGCTGCCAGAGGATGTGGTGGAGGCTGGTACAATTACAGCATTTAAAAGGTATCTGGATGGTTTTATGAATAGGAAGGGTTTAGAGGGATATTGGCTCAGTGCTGGCAAATGAGACTAGGTTGGGTTAGGATCTCTTGTTGGCATGGACAAGTTGGACTGAAGTGTTTGTTTCCGTGCAGTACATCGCTATGACTCTAATCCCTCAGCAAAATCTTTTTTTGACTCTTATCGATGTCATTGGTTCCTACGGGGCAACCATGAAATATGGATCCTTCCCCCCTCATTCCAATTGACTCTCCAGTTAAGATGTCCTTAATCTACCATCAGATAGATAACACAGCCTTCAGAACTCAATTCTGAAGGGTCACTGGACCCAAAACGTTGATTCTGCTTTCTCTCTACAAATGCTATCAGACCTGCTGAGTTTGTCCAGCAATTTTTATTTGCTTCAGAACTCTGTCTTTGTTGTACATAACAGTATCTATTCCCTTAACTATGGTGTCCCGTGTGCATGGTCAATTCAGTCATTTTCTCTGCATTATCTCCTCCCCACAGTGGGAGCAATAATCTTTCCTGTTGGACAAAGGCTGAGGCTCCACCAATAGCCAAATTGTGAATCCCCGTATCTCCTCCCCTCTCAGTCTCACTCCTGTTCCTGGCAACGAACCAAATTTGATATAATTAAACTAAGGGGTGTGAATACCTCCTGAAACAGTGTCCAGGTATGTCTCCCACTGTCTGATGTGTCCCAGCCTCCAGCTCATCAACTAATAGGCAAAGCTCCTCAAGCAGCGAACACTTGCTGCAGATGTGGTCACCATGACATTCACCAGCTCCACATACAACAGCTGCACTACATCATAGCTCTTTGATCAAACATTTGAACATCTGTCTTGATATATCTCTGTCTAAGATCGTATGAGGAAAGGCTGAGGCACTTGGGGCTGTTTTCATTGGAGAAAAGAAGGTTTAGGGGTGACTTGATAGAGGTGTACAAGATGATTAGGGGTTTAGATAGGGTTGACCATGAGAACCTTTTTCCACGTATGGAATCAGCTATTACGAGGGGGCATAGCTTTAAATTAAGGGGTGGTAGGTATAGGACAGATGTTAGGGGTAGATTCTTTACTCAGCGAGTCATGAGTTCATGGAATGCCCTGCCAGTAGCAGTGGTGGACTCTCCCTCTTTATGGGCATTTAAACGGGCATTGGATAGGCATATGGAGGATAGTGGGCTAGTGTAGGTTAGGTGGGCTTGGATCGGCGCAACATCGAGGGCCAAAGGGCCTGTGCTGCGCTGTATTCTTCTATGTTCTATGTTTAAATCGTTCTGATCTGTACATCCTTGCCTGCACTGCTCGTAAACAAAGCTTTTCACTCTGCTTCAGTACATATGACAATAAATAAATCAATATCTCCTGTGGCTCATATACATGTCATTTTAATATTTAATTTTACTAAATTTCGTATTTTGTTTGGTAATTCTCCTGTGAAGCAGATTTGGAAGATATTCCCTGCCAAAGGTGCTATGTAAATGTAAGTTTTTATTGAGTCAACTCAAAACAAAACAGAAAATGCCAGAAAGTAACAGCAGATCAGACTGTAACCAAGGAAAAAGGAAACCAGGATGATATTTAAGAAATAATTTGGCTTTGTCTAAAGGCTTTTATCAGTAAGACCCAAAACTCAGAATGTTTTCTTGCATTGTCCTTCAATCGATGAATGCGTATGGACTGTTCATGAGTGATTGAGACATTAGTAATAAAATGAATAGTTTCATACAAACATGATTTTATTACAAAAATAAAAAACATTACATGATTGTACAAGGTATCATAGAAGATTCGTGGTCCCAGCGGATCAGGAAATAACTGATTATTGTTCTGATCTGATTTTAAACTAAGTTTCCAGTCGTACTGTTTATTCACATGTACAGTTAATGACCAATCTCTGGGCAATTAATTTACTTCCCAGTGCTATTATTGGATAAAAACATTACAAACAGCAAGATATTTTTCCCCTTTTTTCTCCTATTAACTTTCTTCACTTCCGGTTCGGAGGGATATGGGCCGGGTGCTGGCAGGTGGGACTAGATTGGGTTGGGATATCTGGTCGGTGTGGACAGGTTGAACCAAAAGGTCTGTTTCCATGCTGTACATCTCTATGACTATGACTCTATGATGTCCACCCATCCACCTCCTCCTTCTAAAGACACTGATTGCTGGCTGCAGTGTCATTCCCAGGGATGAGATATTCATTCACATGGGAGTCTGTGTGACTGACAACCGGGGAATCAACTGAAAGGTGCATCAGAGCAAAGTTTGCTCTGGCCAAATTTGGACATTTCCGGAGGAGGACCAGAAATGGACACTCTGCAACATTGCCTTTAATGATTCTTCTGAAGTCCACGGGCTATTTGTTTAAACATACTGACGTTTTAATTTTTGGCTGATGTGTTGCACAACAATCTCAAGAGCTGACCAATGCATAGCCGGAAGGACACCAGCAAAATTGATCAGGGTGCCAATCTGATTGTAGTGAGACAAGTTATACGTAAAAATGCAAGAAACAGGAGCTAAAGTAGATCATTTGGCCCCTTGAGCCTGCTCTGCCATTTCACCAGATCATGCTCATCTGTTTGTATTCTGAATACCAAAAATGCCTGATTCCTTCGCCCAGCAGGAATGTATCAATTTCAACCTTACAAATATTGAGTAACCCCATCTTCATTATCGTTTGAGGTAGTCAGTCCCTAAGTCACACAACACTCTGAGAAAGAAGAAAAGAGTCTCCTCATCTCATTCCTCAGTAATCCCTAATTTTAAAACAGTGCCTCCAGTTCTGGAGTTACCCAATGAGGAAGCATTCTTTTCACATTCACCTTGTCAATAACACTCAGAATCTTGTACTGTTCAGTATATGTACTGCTTTAGGACAAAGTGCACTACTATGGCCAGCTACACTCACTATTTTAACTAACATGAGTCCCAGATAACAACATTTAATCAAGTCCACAATAGTCTCTTTTTTTTTAAGTAAATAATGTAGTAAATGCTTCTGTGGTTACAGACGTGAAAGAAAACCAGAGAGTGGAAAAGCTAATCCTTTATTAACCCTTGGAACGAAGTTTTAGGTCTTCTAATATTCCTCACGGTCAAGTTCAGCACTGTCAATACCAACTTCTTCATAATCTTTCTCTAGGGCTGCCAAATCATCACGGGCCTCTGAAAATTCCCCTTCTTCCATCCCCTCACCCACGTACCAATGTACAAAGGCGCGTTTGGCGTACATCAGATCGAACTTGTGATTGAGACGAGCCCAGGCTTCAGCGATAGCTGTGCTGTTACTCAACATACACACGGCACGCAGCACCTTGGCCAAGTCCCCACCAGGCACCACAGTTGGAGGCTGGTAATTGATACCAACCTTGAAACCCGTTGGACACCAGTCAACAAATCTAATGGACCGTTTGGTCTTGATGGAGGCAATTGCAGAATTGACATCTTTTGGCACCACGTCCCCTCGATACAGCATACTTACAGCCATGTACTTGCCATTGCGAGGGTCACATTTGACCATCTGGTTCGCTGGCTCAAAACAAGCGTTGGTGAGCTGGGCCACAGAGAGTTGCTCATGGTAAGCCTTCTCAGCAGAGATGACAGGCGCATAGGCAATCAGAGGAAAATGGATACGTGGATATGGAACCAAGTTGGTCTGAAATTCTACAAGGTCAACATTCAAAGCACCTTCAAAGCGAAGGGAGCATGTAATACAGGACACAACCTGAGCAAGCAGCCGGTTCAGGTTGGTGTAGGTCGGACGTTCAACATCCAAATTTCTGCGGCAGATGTCGTAAAGGGCTTCATTGTCTGCGATGAAGCAACAGTCTGAATGTTCAAGGGTGGTGTGTGTTGTGAGGATGGCATTGTAGGGTTCAACCACAGCTGTTGAAATCTGAGGAGCTGGATAGATGGTAAATTCAAACTTGGTTTTTTTGCCATAGTCAACGGTAAGACACTGCATCAAAAGGGAAGTGAAACCAGAACCGGTGCCTCCACCAAAGCTGTGGAACAAGAGGAAACCCTGGAGTCCAGTGCAATCATCAGCCTGCAAGAAATTGGATATATGCTAGATTAACCTAGATTAACTTACATTGAGATTCAAAATACAGCAATGGTGAGTGTACAGGCAAAATTCTTGTTAATTTCTTCTGGTGGGAAATGTTCTTAAAGAAGGAAGTAATGGAGAGAAGTCAATGGACATTTTTGGAAAAGAAAAAATACTATACATTTATGTAGTACCTTTTATGACCTCAGAGCTTTCTGAAGCACCTTTCAAACAATTAAACAACTTTGAACATTAGAAACTGTTGCAATATTGGAAACATTACAACCAATTTCAGTACAGCAAGCTACAAGAAACAGCAATGAAACAATATCCAGATAATCTTTAAAAAAAATAGTTATTTTTGTTCCATTCTAGACATCAAAGGATAAAACTGAAATTTCATCTCTAAAAGCTAAAACAGAAATGAGGAGGAATTTGGCTGGGTTGCTGAATATATTAAAAGCTGAGTTATGGGGAGGGCGTAGGTAGCAAAGTGGTTTGAAGGCTACAACCAGAGTGAGCGATAATCTTAGTGAATGGTGCAGCAGGCCCAATGGGCTGAACAGCCTACTTCTGCTCTCTGTTCTTCTAACATTATGTCATCAGCTGTTAATAAATTGGAATTTCCTGAGGTCATGAAAGTGCTCTGGACATGTTAGGCTCTTTATTCTCATAACAGCCATCAAGGATTTATTTCTTTCAGTTATTAGTTCCCTGTGGCCAAAAGTGAAGACCAACCTCCAGAGTTGTGACTGATAGCAATAAATCCTTTAGCAAAAAAAAGGAGCAATTTACTTAGTTGAACCTTTACCACAATGTAACAATATCTCACTTTTGCACTGAAAATGTTTAACAAACATCTCCATTCTCTTGCTTTCTTCCATGTTGCTCCTGACTGAGAAACCTAAGATACCACTGCAAGAAATAAGGAGTCAATATGAAGTCCATGACAATACCATGGGTTGCATGATGACCTTCTTTCCCTGTTTCCTAAAGAGGTTCTTCACCTGTCCTTTCTTCTCCCCTTCCTAGGTATGACTGAGAATTCACCGAGGAGTGCGGGGGGCAGAGGAGGAACACTCTTAAGCCCATATCTTTAATGCATTTAGTGATATTGAACTTGAGCCTCTGGCATTGCATTAAACATAGTCAATTCACCAAAGATCCTCAGACAGTAGCTTCCAAATCCACGGCCACTTTCCATCTAGAAGGACAAGGACAGCAGATATAAGGGAAGATCATCACCTTCAGGTTCTCCTCCAAGCCACTCACCATCCTGACTTGGAAACACATCACCGTGCCTTCAGTGTTGCTGGCTCAAAATCCTGAAGTTCCTTCTCTAATGGCATTGTGGGTCAACCCACAGCAGGTAGAATGCAGTGGTTCAAGAAGGCTGCTCACCACCATCTTCTCAAGGGGCAACTAGGGATGGGCAATAAATACTGGCCCAGCCAGCGACGTCCACATCTCACAAAATGAATGAATGAAGAAAACCCCTTACCAGTTTGCGTATTCTGTCCAGCGCCAGATCAACGATCTCTCTGCCGATGGTGTAGTGCCCACGAGCATAATTGTTGGCAGCATCTTCCTTGCCAGTGATGAGCTGCTCAGGGTGGAATAGCTGCCGATAGGTACCAGTACGTATCTCATCTAGAGTGAAGAGTAATAATTTTTCAGGATCCAGTTTATCTTTGTTTGGCTTTTCTGCCCATCAAAAAGCTGAACTGAAAGGAAGGGTCTGGAGGGATATGGGCTGGGTGCTGGGAGGTGGGACTAGGTTGGGTTGGGATATCTGGTCGGCATGGACGCGTTGGTCCGAAGGGTCTGTTTCCATGGTGTACATCTCTATGACTCTCTGACTATGACAGTAAAAGTGGAAGGAAATGGAAGCTCTAAAATTCAAGCATTTCCATAGCTATCATTAAGCACAGAACTTTCACCTTATCAGTCAACCTGATGATCACCCAAATTTCTGGGTCAGAAATTTTAAATATTATTGGGTAGGACGAACGCTTACACTTGAGGGAATTCAAGTCTAGTCTGTTCAAGTTAATAGCTTTCTCCAGTGCTAGTATGTTTCAATCATTTTATAATGTTTTGAATGTGTGCTTTGTGTACACAATCCTGAACAGACATTTTGTCGTGGCGCTATCTCTTGATCTGCTATATATGGATCATCTGTGACCCAAGTATTTTGGATTAGTGTTCTAAATCGTTCTGCCACTCAATGTTTAGGAAAAGAAATAAAGGCTTGACATTAAAATCATCATCAAGAATCAGTTTTCATTAGACTTACCAATCACGGTTGGCTCTAAGTCAATAAACAGAGCTCGTGGGACAAGTTTTCCAACACCTGTCTCACTGAAGAAAGTAGTGTAGGAGTTATCTGCAGCTCCATAAGTCCAGTCCCTAGGCATCTGCCCATCGGGCTGGATACCGTGTTCTAAACAGTACAGCTCCCAGCAGGCATTGCCTATCTGGACACCAGCCTGGCCAATGTGGATGGAAATACATTCACGCTATGGAACAAGAAGTGCAAATATCAGTACACGGTGGATCAGGTTAAGTCAAAGCACAAATCACAGTAATCCTAATTAATTAAATGAAATTTATAATCCAAAAACATTTTGATTATGTAATGTAAGAAAAATGTTAAGGTAGTTCACCACTCAGACTAATAATGGTGGACAGCAAGTCTGACGTTTCGCTAGACTATTAATCCGGAGACCCAGGTAATGCTCTGGTGACCCAGATTTGAGACCCACCATTGCAGATGGCGGAATTTGAATTCAATAAAAGAATCTGGAATTAAAAGTCTAATGATGACCATGAAACTATTGTTGATTGTCGGAAAAACCCACAGTTTCACTAGTGTCCCTCAGGGAAGTGAACTGCTGTCCTAATTGATCTGGCCTACGTGACTCCAGACCCACAGCAATGTGACTGACTCTTCACTGCCCTCTGGGCAATTGGAGATGGGCAATAAGTTCTCGCCTAGTCAGCGACGCTCTCATCCTGTGAATGAATTTTTAAAAAGCTATCATCCAGTTTCAGTGGTAATGGGAAAGCAAAACGTACTGTTGGCCTTTATTTCAAAGAAAATGGACGATAAAAATAGGGAAGTTTTGTTAAAACTATAAGAAAAGCTCATTAGACTACACTGGCAATACCGTGAACAGTCTTAAAAGCCTAGAAAATAGGTGTACAAAGTTAAAAATCACACAACATCAGGTTATAGTCCAACAGGTTTAATTGGAAGTACAGTAGCGCCTCAACTTACGAACTTAATATGTTCCGGGACCCGGTTTGCAAACCGAAAAGTTTGCGAACTGAATCAATTTTCCCATTGTTCGGATATTTCCGGAGTCTTTTCTCTTTTTTGTCTCTTGGAGGTTGGTGATGCCACTAGAAAATGATCCAGAGAAACTTGTTTTTTTGCTTTGTTGCAGAATTTTCCGAAAATGGGACATCCCGTTGTCATTTAAAATGTTCGCCTTCGTTCGTGCCTTGAATTTTGTACGTACGTTGAAGCAAAAGTTTACGTACAGTCCTGTTCGTAAACCGATTTGTTCGAGAACGGGGTCGTTCGTATGTCGAGGCGCTACTGTACTAGCTTTCGGAGCGCTGCTCCTTCATTAGGTGGTTGAGAAGTATAAGATTGTAAGACACAGAATTTATAGCAAAAGTTTACAGTGTGATGTAACTGAAATTATATATTGAAAAAGACCTTGGTTGACCTTGACTCATCTGTTAGAATGACCACGTTGGTTTCAATTCTTTCAGATGTAAATTGCAAACCTTTTTTTTAGAAGTTACATTTTCAAGTGAACTTTAACAATTGGTGTCTGTCAGCCCAGATAATGTAATGAAGGTGTGAGCTCCCCTGTGTGATACTGTCTGTGCCACAATGTTTAGACTGATGCTAATCTAAAAAAATGAATTTACAGAATCTTACATGGATTCATGCAGTTTTTGAGTGAAGTAAAATGTAACTCTGCAAGTACAAACTCATTCCATAAACGTGTGTGTGTGTGTGTGTGTGTGTGGTGGGGGTTTATAAATGTCTGTCAGAGAGTGAGTGCATGTGTGTGAGTGTGAGTATAAATGGGTATAGGTCTGTGAGAGGCTGCATGTGTGTGTGTAGAAGTGTGTGCGTATGTGTGAAAGCTAGTGCTTCCAATTAAACCTGTTGGACTATAACCTGGTGTTGTGTGATTTTTAACTTTGTCCACCCCAGTCCAACACCGGCATCTCCAAATCTAGAAAATAGGGCATTGGTCCCTTCTAGCCTTTATAGGAAGGATGTGGAGGCACTGGAACGGGTGCAGAGGAGGTTTACCAGGATGTTGCCTGGTATGGTAGGAAGATCGTATGAGGTAAGGCTGAGGCACTTGGGGTTGTTTTCATTGGAGAAAAGAAGGTTTAGGGGTGACTTGATAGAGGTGTACAAGATGATTAGGGGTTTAGATAGGGTTGACCGTGAGAACCTTTTTCCACGTATGGAGTCAGCTATTACGAGGGGGCATAGCTTTAAATTAAGGGGTGGTAGGTATAGGACAGATGTTAGGGGTAGGTTCTTTACTCAGCGAGTCATGAGTTCATGGAATGCCCTGCCAGTAGCAGTGGTGGACTCTCCCTCTTTATGGGCATTTAAGCGGGCATTGGATAGGCATATGGAGGATAGTGGGCTAGTGTAGGTTAGGTGGGCTTGGATCGGTGCAACATCGAGAGCCAAAGGGCCTGTGCTGCGCTGTATTCTTCTATGTTCTATGTTCTAAGCCTGCTCCATCAATCTATATGATCATGGCTAATCATCCAACTCAATCTCCTATTCTTTTTTTCGCCCCGTACGCTTTGATCCCTTCAGCTCTATGAACTATATGATTAGATTAGATTACTTACAGTGTGGAAACAGGCCCTTAGGCCCAACAAATCCACACCGACCCGCCAAAGCGCAACCCACCCATACCCCTACATTTACACCTAACCTAACACTACAGGCAATTTAGGATGGCCAATTGACCTGACCTGCACATCTTTGGACTGTGGGAGGAAACCGGAGCACCCGGAGGAAACCCACGCAGACTTGGGGAGAATGTGCAAACTCCACACAGTCAGTCGCCTGAGGCGGGAATTGAACCCAGGTCTCTAGCACTGTGAGGCAGCAGTGCTAACCACTGTGCCACATGCTGCCTATAAACTATATCTAACTCCTTCTTGAAAGCATTCACTATTTTGGCCACAACGACTTTCTTTGGCAGAGAATTCCACAGGGTCATCAACTTCTGATAAAAAAAACTTCATCTCATCTCCCCATATACTTAAGTAAAAACAAGGACTGCAGATGCTGGAAACTAGAGCCTGGATTAGAGTGGTGCTGGAAAAGCACAGCAGGTCAAGCAGCATCGGTGACCCCTGGGTCTGGACTCCCCAGTCATCAGGAACAATCTTCCTATGTTTACCCTGTCCAGTTCCTGTTAGAATTTTATACGTTTCTATGAGACCCTCCTCATTCTTCTACACTCCTGTGAATATAGTCCCAATCAATCCAGTCTGTCTTCATACATCAGTCCTGTCATTGTAGGAATCAGATTGGCAAACCTTTGTTACACTCACTTCATAGTCAGAACTGCCTTCCTTGCATAAGGAGACCATAACTGCAAGAATTGCTCCAGGTATGGTCTCACCAAGGCATTGTACAATTGCAGCAAAATCTGTGCTTCTGTATGCAAATTGTCTTGCTGTGAATACCAATATACTATTTGCCTTCCACGCTGCCTGCTGCACCTGCATGCTTACTTTCAGCAGTCTTAGTTCCGTTATCGAAGGAAAGATATTCTGAAATTGAAGGCAGTTCAGAGAAGGTTCACTAAGTTCATTCCAGATGTGGAAGAATTTTCTTGTGAGGGACAGTTGAGCTGATTGGGTCTGTACTCATTCGAGTTAAGAAGAATGAGAGGAGATCTTACTGAAAGGTTCAAGATTCTTAGGAGTTTAGATCAGAATGGTGCTGGAAATCAGATTTTCTGCTCCTCGGATGCTGCCTGACCTGCTGTGCTTTTCCAGCACCACACTGATCTAAACTCTGGTTTCCAGCATCTGCAGTCCTCACTGTTGCCTCAAGATTCTTAGGAGTCTTGCAATAGTAGATGTAGAGAGGCTATTTCACTTTATGGGAGAGCCTAGGACCAGAGGACATAATCTCAGAATAAGAGGCTGTCCATTTAAGGAAGAGATGATGAGGAATTTCTTCTCTCAGAAGGTAGTGAATGTGGCATTATTTACTTCAGAGATCTGTCAAGACTGACTTATTAAGTATATATAAGGGTGAGATAAACAGATTTGTAATCAATACGGGAATCTCAGATTATGGGGATAAGGCAGGAAAGTAGAGTTGAAAATTATCAAATCAGCCTTAAACTCACTGAATAGTGGAACAGACCTGCTCCTGCATCTCATGATCTTTCTGGATAAGTAATTTACAAAATCAATACTGTAATCAAGCAGAAAATTCTATAAAGGGCTGAAGAATTTCTCTTCTGATACACAGCAGCACAAAGGTTAGCACTGCTGCCTCACAGCGCCAGGGACCAGGGTTCAGTTTCACCCTCGGGCAACTGTCTGTGTGGAGTTTGCACATTTGCCATGTCTGCACGTGTTTTCTTTGGGTGCTCAGCTTTCCTCCCACAGTCCAGGTTAAGTGGATTGGCCACGATACATTGCTCCATGGTGTTCAGGGATGTGCAGGCTAGGTGGGAAATGTGGTGTTACAGTGATAGGGTAGGAATGTGGGTCAGGTGGGATGCTCTTTGGAGGGTCAGTGTGACTTGATGGAGTAAATGGCCTGTTTCTACACTGTAGGGATTAGCGGGTTTTGAGAAGATTTGTAGCTCAGGTTGCGATTCTGGACGTAAGTTTACTCAGTGAGCTGGAAAGTTCGTTTTCAGACATTTCGTCACTATACTAGGTAACATCATCAGTGAGCTCCGGTGAAGCGCTAGTGTTATGACCCGCTTTCTATTTATGTGTTTAGGTTTCCTTGGGTTGGTGGTGTCATTTTCTGTGGTGATGTCATTTCCTGTTCTTTTTCTCAAGGGGTGGTAAATGGGGTCCAAGTCAAGGTGTTTGTTGATACAGTTCTGTTTGGAATGCCATGCTTCTAGGAATTCTCATATCTGTCTCTGTTTGGCTTGTCCTAGGATGGATGTGTTGTCCCAATCGAAGTGGTGTCCTTCCATCTGTGTGTAAGGATAGTAGTGATAGTAGGTTATATCTTTTTGTGGCTAGTTGATGTTCATGTATCCTGGTGGCTAGGTTTTTGCCTGTTTGTCCAATGTAATGTTTGTTACAGTTCCTGCAACGTATTTTGTAAATGACGTTCGTTTTGCTTGTTGTCTGGATATGGTCTTTTAAGTTCATTAGCTGCTGTTTTAGTGTGTTGGTGGGTTTGTGGGCTACCATGATGCCAAGAGGTCTGAGTAGCCTGGCAGTCATTTCTGAGATGTCTGATGTAGGGGAGGGTGGCTTGGATTTCTGGACATGTTTTGTCTATTTGTTTGGGTTTGTTGCTGAGAAATCAGTGGACTGTGTTCATTGGGTATCCATTCTTTTTGAATACACTGTATAAGTGATTTTCCTCTGCTCTTCATAATTCCTCTGTGCTGCAGTGAGTGGTAGCTCATTGAAATAATGTTCTAATGCAGCTTCGTTTGTAGGTGTTGGGATGATTGCTTCTGTAGTTCAGTATTTGGTCCGTATGTGTTGTTTTCCTGTAGACTCTGGTTTGAAGTTCCCCATTGGCTGTTTGCTCTACTTTGACATCTAGGAATGGCAGTTTGTTGTTGTTTTCCTCCCCTTTAGTGAATTTTATGCCAGTAAGGATATTATTGATGGTCTTGAAGGTTTCCTCTAATTTGCTTCTTGGTCATCCATGTAGCGGACCCAAAGTTTGGGTTGGATGGTTGGCAGAGCTGTTTGTTCATGTCTCTGCATTACAGCCTCTGCTAAGAACCCTGATATCAGAGATCCCATGGGTGTCCTGTTGGTTTGTCTGTAGATTTTGTTGTTGAAGGTGAAGTGAGTGGTAAGGCATATGTCCACTAGCTTGACGATGTTGTCCTTACTGATGAAGTTTGTGGTGTTTGGTGTATTTGTCTTTGGGTCTTCTAATAGTGTAGTCAGTGTTTCCTTGGCCAGGTTGATATTGATGGATGTGAACAGGGCTGTTACATCAAAGGAGACCAATATTTCATCCTCTTCTATCTTAGTGTCTTTGATGGCGTCAGGAATTCTTGGGTGGAGTGAATGGAGTAGTGTGAGTCTTCTACTAAGTGTTTTAGTCTTTGGTGTAGCTCCTTGGCTAATCTGTATGTTAGCGTTCCAGGTAGCGAGACTATGGGTCTGAGGGGTGATCCTGGTTTGTGAATTTTGGGTAATCCTAGAAGCATGGTGTGTTGGATCCATCTGGTTTCATTTTTTGGAAGTCTGTCTTGTCTAATTCTCCAGATTTCTTAAGTGTTTTGAGTAGGGCAGTGATTCGATTTTCTAGTTGTAGGGTTGAGTCTACTGCCACCTGTTGGTAAGTGTCGGTATCTGCAAGCAGTGCGTTCACTTTCTCAACATAGTCTATCAGTTTAAAATGACTGTCAAGCGTCCTTTGTCTGTAGGTAGGATAACAATGTTTTTATCTCTTTTTTTGAGTTCTCCCAGTGCTTTCCTTTCTTGTGTATTGAGTGTGTGTCCTTCCTTTATCCTGCTTAATGTTGGTGTAACTGTCTGTCTGATGGTTTGTTGGGTTTCATCTGTGAGTTTATTGTCTTTCAGTGTTGTTTCTAATACTGCTAAGAAATATTTCCTGTTGTAATTTAATCCTCTTACTAAGACGGCTTTTTCAGTGTCTGTTAAGGGTGGGTCAGATAAGTTTTTTTATCCATGCTTCTAGGTTGTCTGTGTTGTTATTTTGTGTGAGTTCGCCCACTATCACTAGTATCCTTACAGATGAAGAAGGACACCACTTTGACTGGGACAACACATCCATCCTACGACAAGTCAAACAGAGATACTCACAAGAATTCCTAGAAGCATGGCATTCTAAACGGAATTATTAACAAACACATCGGCTTGGACCCCATTTATCACCCTCTGAGAAAAAGAACAGGAAATGACATCACCACAGAAAATAACACCGCTGCAGGAATAACACCGCCAACCCAAGGAAACCTAAACGCATAAATAGAAAGTAGGCCATAACACCAGTGCTTCATCCGGAGGCTCACTGATGAAGTTATCTGGTATGGTGACGGTATGTCTGAAAACGAACCTTCCAGCTCAGCAAGCAAACTTACATCATTGTAAGGATTGTATGAGGGCAACTCCAGTCTGTAATGTTAAAAATAAGGTTTCAATAAATATGATTTATTGTTAAACCAAGATTTTGAATATAAAAATATATTATTTTAGCAATCCAAAATGATACTGGCGGAAAGCAATAATAAAAATGATTTCTTCTAGCATGCCTCACATATACTTACAGGGTTGTCATAAAGAGTTGACAAATATTCAGCCGTTAATACTTTTATGCAATAAACCATTGGTATTTACTGCCAGAGAGACCATGAGGTATACAAAATTTAGGTCAGGCATCAAGTCTACTATTTGAATTTGCTTAATGACTGAGCCCGGACAGTCCTCAGTAGTAAAGAATTCCACAGATTCACTACCCTAGAGAAGAAAATTCTCCTCATCTGTGTTAAATAGACAACCCCTTACTCTGAAAATATGTTCTCTATAAAAAGAACACAGAAAACAAGAGCAGGAATAGGCTATTCAGTCATCAAGGTCTGCCATTCAACAAGACCATGGATGATCCTCTCTTAAAGTCATATTCTCACTTTCTCCCCATATCCCTTGATCCCTTTAGCCCCTAGTTATTAATCAATCTATCAATTCATCTGTTTTGACTGTCCAATGACTTGGCCTCCACAGCCTTCTGTGGTACAGAATTCCACAAGATCACCATTGTCCGTGTGAAGACATTTCTAATCGCAATCCGAAATGGTTTACCATTTATCCTAACACTGCGACCCCTTGGATCTGGATCTTCATCCTTGACCAGAGATAATATCATCCAGTCTGTCCAACCTTGTCAGAGTTTTATGCATTTCAATAAGATCCTGTCTCGTTTTTCTAAACTCCAGTGAATATAGGTCCATTTGACCCAATCTCTCTTCACGACAAATCTTCGTGCCAGCTCAAGAATCAGCTTGGTAAACCATTGCTGCATTCTCTTCAGAACATAAGGTCTAGAAGCAGGACTAAGCAATTCAGCCCCTCGAGCTTTCTCCACTATTTGAAATGACCATGGCTGGTCTAATCTTGGCCTCAACTCCATTTTCTTGCCCACTCTTCAATGCATTATTAATTAAAAATCAATTTCCTCCTTCAATTTACTCAATGTCCCAGCTTTCACTGCACTCTGAGGTAGTGAATTCCACAGATTCACAACCTTTTGAGAGAAATATTTTTTATCTCTGTTTTAAATCTAAGACTATGACCTCTCATTCTAGATTGTCCCATATAAGGAACATTCTATGTCTACTTTGTCAATTCCCTTTAGCCCTTATTTGCCTCAATTAGATCTTGTCTCATCTTTCTAAATTCCAGAGAGTATTGGCCTAAACTACTCAGTAAGACAAACCCCTCATCTCTAGAATTAATCTAGTGAACTTCCTCTCAACTACCTCCAACACAACATCCATTCTCAAGTAGAGAGACTAAAACTGTGTGCAATTATCTCCCGTTGTGGTCTCACTAGTGCCTTGTACAGCTGCATTTATGGCAAGTATATCTTAGATAAGGTGATCAAATCTGCACACAATACTCCATGTGTGAGCTCACGAGGGCCCAGCACAGCTGCATTAAGACTTCATTCCTCCTGTGTCAAACCCTCTCACAACAAAGGGCAACATACCATTTTCATTCAAACTGCTTGCTGCATCTGCATGCTTGCTTTCAAGTGACTGGTGTACCAGGACACCCAGGTCCCTTTGTATATCAACATTTCTCAATCTATCACCATTTAAATACTTTGCTATTCTGTTTTTCTGACCAAATGGAAAATTTCATACTTATCAATCGGATGCATCTGCCATGCTTTTGCCATTTTACTCAGTTTGTCTAAATTGCCTTGAAGCCTTTTACATTCTCATAACCACTCTCAAACTCACCTGATTCCGTATCATCAGCAAATGTGGAAATTACATTTTAATCCCTCAACCAAATCATTAACAAGAAGACACTGAACATAATGGACAACTTAAACTTTGTTTCTGAGTTGCTTTGTGGAGTGATTTTGTGTCTGGTGAGTTGCTGGTCCAGTGAAGGTATGTACCTGTGAGCTGACAGTTAATTAGTATTAACGGAGCAGAATATACCACTGTAACAATTCCTGCAGTTAAGACTAAGGGGAAAGATGCTGTTAATGATACATCTGTACTGATCTCTGCAGTGCCAACACAAACTGAATTTCCTGTTTCCACTCTGTATATTCTGACTATCACACCAAACCCATGTTCATTATTTCTATATCCCTTTCTTTTGCCTCTTGGCTCCTTCTCCTCTGTCTCCTCCTATTCCTGTCTATCAGCCATAATACGTTTCCTCGTCTCTTTTTGGATATTCTGCTCCACCCAACCCTATTCAACTCAACATTACTTCTTGTCCTCCTGACACCATTCTCAGCTTGAACTCACCTTGAATACACTGATAGCTACCTTTTGTGTTGACTGTGAACAGCTCGTTGAAATTTATTAGCAGCTTCCCTGCCCTTTCTTGCCTACTTTCTCATCCACACACACACTCCATCCAATTCAAATCATCCCATCTATGCCAGCAGATTAATCAGCTACACTCTCCTTTCCAATCCTCTCCCCCAAAATGCCTGTTCACTCATGAGCCACTGCATTGTCTTCCTGATCTTGACTGGGACAGAAAACAAGGAGTAGGGTGGCAGGTGGACTGGGTAGTGAAGAAGGCATTTGGTACGTTTGCCTTTATTGGTTCAGTGCATTGAGTAGAGGATTGGGAGGTCATGATGCACTCAATCCCAGGCATTGTACGACTGCCCACTTTTAGAATGATGTGGGGATTGGCCAAGGAACACAACTGGGGCTTTGCAATCTCATTCTTGACAAGGTTGTTCACCAAGCCTGCCTCCCAAAGTTGAGGTAGCTGAGAATGTGATAGGTGGATCACCTACCTATCGAATTCTTAGCTACCTTCTCCCCCAGCCCCATTCCCTCACATTTATCATTCAGCCCCCCCAACCCACAAGTCTCATTCCTGATGGAGGGCTTATGCCTGAAACGTCGATTCTCCTGCTCCTCGGGTACTGCCTGATCTGCTCTGCTTTTCCAGCATCACTCTTGACTCTGATCTCCAGAATCTGCAGTCCTCACTTTCGCCTGCCTCCACTGTTTTTTTTTAAATAAAAACCCAAAGCCTCACAACCTCTTTATTTTCTTTAAAATTCAGAAGTCACACAACACCAGGTTACAGTCCAACAGGTTTATTTGAAATCATAAACTTTCAGAGCATAGTCCCTTTTTCAGTGAAGTGAGAGAGAAGCGCACAGACACAACTTATAGGCAGAGAGATCAAGAGATCATTCCAGATCCTTTGATCTCTTTGCCTATAAATTCTGTGTATGTATCCTTCTCTCTTCACTTTTCCCGACGAAGGGACTACGCTCCGAAAGCTTGTGATTTCAAAATAAACCTGTTGGACTGTAACCTGGTATTGAGTGACTTCTGACCTTCTCCAGCCCAGTCCAACACCAGCACCTCCACATCATATTTTCTTACAGACAGCTTAGTACCTCTCGTTGAATCTCTCTTAAAAAAGCCAAAGTAACCTGTTAAAGCCACAGCATCGTCACGGGGTGGGATGGGGTATTGGGGGTGATGGGGTATTTGAGGGAGTGATGGGACATTTGGGAGATGATGGGGCATTTGGGGGCATTTAAAGGGTGATGGGTTTTGTGGAGAGGATAGGTATTTGACAGAATGATGGCATAATTGGGGCTAATTGGCCATTTGGGGGTGTGATGGGACATTGGGAGTGATGGGGTGTTTGGGGGAATGATGGGGTATTTGGTGGGGTAATGGATTTTGGAGGGATGAGGTATTTCACAGGGTGATGGGCTGTTTAGGGGATATTTGGAGAGTGAAGGGTATTTGGGAGGTATTTGAAGGGTGATGAGGTATTTGGGTGGTAATGAGGTATTTGGGAGTTATTTGAGGGGGTATGATGGGATATTTGGTGGTGAGGGGGCATTTGGGGGTGTGATGGGTAATTGGGGGTATTTGGGGTGAGGGGTTATTTAGGGATATTGGAAGGGTGATGGGGTATTTGCGGGGTAATGGGGTATTTGGCAGTGAGGAGGTGTTTAGGGATATTGGAAGGGTGATGGGTTATTTTGGGGTGGGGGGTATTTGGGGGTAAGATGTGGTATTTAGTGGTGATGGGGTATTTAGGATGAGTGGGGATTGAGTGGTGATGGGGTATTTAGTGGTGAGGGGGTATTTGGGGATGAGGGGTATTTAGTGGTGATGGGGTTTTGGGGGTGAGGGTGTATTTAGTGGTGATGGGGTATTTGGGGGTGTGATGGGGGTATTTAGTGGTGATGGGATATTTGGGGGTGATGGGGTATTTGGGGGTGTGATGGGGTATTTAGTGTTGATGGGATATTTGGGGGTGTGATGGGGTATTTAGTGGTGATGGGGTATTTGGGGGTGTGATGGGGTATATGGGTGAGGGGATTTAGTGGTGATGGGGTATTTGAGGTTGAGGAGTATTTGGGGGTGAGGGGGTATTTGGGGTGTGATGGGGTATTTGGGGGTGTGATGGGGGTATTTAGTGGCGAGGGAGGCATTTAGTGGTGATGGGGTATTTGGGGGTGTGATGGGGTATATGGGTGAGAGGGGATTTAGTGGTGATGGGGTATTGGAGGTCGAGGAGTATTTGGGGGTGAGGGGGTATTTGGGGGTGTGATGGGGGTATTTAGTGGTGAGGGAGGTATTTAGTGGTGATGGGGGTATTTAGCAGTGAGGGGGGTATTTGGGGGTGATGGGGGCATTTGGGGGTGAGATGGGGTATTTAGCGGTGAGGGGGGTATTTAGCGGTGAGGGGGTATTTAGTGGTAATGGGGGTATTTAGCAGTGAGGGGGGTATTTTGGGGGAGTGAGGGGGTATTTAGTGGTGAGGGGGTATTTAAAGGTGAGGGGGTATTTAGCAGTGAGGGGGTATTTGGGGGGAGTGAGGGGGTATTTAGCGGTAAGGGGGTATTTGGGGTGTGATGGGGTATTTAGCAGTGAGGGGGTATTTAGCAGTGAGGGGGTATTTGGGGGAGTGAGGGGGTATTTAGCAGTGAGGGGGGTATTTAGCGGTGAGGGGGTATTTGGGGGAGTGAGGGGGTATTTAGAGGTGAGGGGTATTTAATGGTGAGGGGGTATTTAGCAGTGAGGGGGTATTTGGGGAGTGAGGGGGTATTTAGCGGGGAGGGGGTATTTGGGGGTGTGATGGGGGTATTTAGTGGTGATGGGGGTATTTGGGGGTGTGATGGGGGTATCTAGTGGTGATGGGGTATTTGGGGGTGTGATGGGGGTATTATGGGGTGTGATGGGGTATTTAGCAGTGAGGGGGTACTTAGCAGTGAGGGGGTATTTAGCAGTGAGGGAGGTATTTGGGGGGAGTGAGGGGGTATTTAGCAGTGAGGGGTATTTAACGGTGAGGGGGTATTTAACAGTGAGGGGGTATTTGGGGGAGTGAGGGGGTTTTTAGCTGTGAGGGGGGTATTTTGGGGTGTGATGGGGGTATTTAGTTGTGATGGGTGTATTTCGGGGGTGTGATGGGGGTATTTAGTGGTGATGGGGTATTTGGGGGGTGTGATGAGGGTATTTAGCGGAGAGGGGGTATTTAGTGGTGATGGGGGTATTTAGCAGTGAGGGGGGTATTTAGTGGTGATGGGTATTTAGCAGAGAGGGGGTTATTTAGCGGTGAGGGGGGTATTTGGGGGTGAGGGGTATTTAGTGGTGAGGGGGTTTGGGGGTGAGGGGGTATTTAGTGGCGATGGGGAATTTGGGGGTGTGATGGGGTATTTAGTGGTGATGGGGTATTTGGGGGTGTGATGGGGTATTTAGTGTGATGGGGAATTTGGGGGTGAGATGGGGGTAATTAGTGCTGATGGGGTATTTGGGGGTGTGACGGGGGTATTTAGTGGTGATGGGGTATTTGTGGGTGTGATGGGGTATTTAGTGGTGATGGGGTATTTGGGGGTCTGATGGGGTATTTAGTGGTGATTGGGTACTTGGGGTGTGATGGGGGTATTTAGTGGTGATGGGGTATTGGGGGGTGTGATGGGGTATATGGGTGAGGGGGTATTTAGTGGTGATGGGGTATTTGAGTTTGAGGAGTATTTGGGGGTGAGGGGTATTTGGGGTGTGATGGGGTATTTGGGGGTGTGATGGGGGTATTTAGTGGTGATGGGGTATTTAGCAGTGAGGGGGATATTTGGGGGTGATGGGGCATTTGGGGGTGAGGGGGGTATTGAGTGGTGATGGTGTATTTGGGGGTGTGATGGGGTATTTGGGGGTGTGATGGGGTATTTAGCGGTGAGGGGGGTATTAAGTGGTGATGGGGGTATTTAGCGGTGAGGGGTATTTAGTGGTGATGGGGTATTTTGGGGGTGTGATGGGGGTATTTAGCAGTGATGGGGTATTTAGCAGTCGGGGGTATTTAGCAGTGAGGGGGTATTTGAGGGAGTGAGGGGGTAGTTAGTGGTGAGGGGGTAGTTGGGGGTGTGATGGGGGTATTTAGTGGTGATGGGGGTATTTGGTGGTGAGGGGTATTTAGTGGTGAGGGAGTTTTGGGGTGAGGGGGTATTTAGTCGCGATGGAGTATTTGGGGGTGTGATTGGGTATTTAGTGGTGATGGTGTATTTGGGGGTGTGATGCGGTATTTAGTGTGATGGGGTATTTGGGGGTGAGATGGGGGTATTTAGTGGTGATGGGGTATTTAGTGGTGATGGGGTAGTTGGGGGTGTGATGTGGGTAATTAGTGGTGATGGGGGTATTTAGCGGTGAGGGGGTTATTTAGCGGTGAGGGTGGTATTTGGGGGTGAGGGGTATTTAGTGGTGAGGGAGTTTTGTCGTGAGGGGGTATTTAGTGGCGATGGGGTATTTGGGGGTGTGTTGGGGTATTTAGTGGTGATGGGGTATTTGGGGGTGTGATGTGGGTATTTAGTGGTGATGGGGTATTTGGGGGTGTGATGGGGTATTTAGTGGTGATGGGGTATTTGGGGGTGTAATGGAATATATGGGTGAGGGGGGATTTAGTGGTGATGGGGTATTTGGGGGTGAGGGGGTATTCTGTGGTGATGGGGTATTTGGGGTTTGTAATGGGGGTATTTAGTGGTGATGGGGGTATTTGGGGTGTGTGTTGGGGATATTTAGTGGTGATGGGGGTATTTGGGGGTTGTGATGGGGATATTTAGTGGTGATAGGGGTATTTGGGGGGTGTGATGGGGGTATTTAGCGGTGAGGGGGTATTGAGTGGTGTTGGGGGTATTTAGCATTGAGGGGGTATTTGGGGGTAAGGGGGTATTTAGTGGCAATGGGGTATTTGGGGGTGTGATGGGGTATTTAGTGGTGATGGGGTATTTGGGGTGACGGGTATTTAGTGGTTATGGGGTATTTGGGGGTGAGGGGTATTTGGGTGTGAGGCGTATTTGTGGGTGAGGGGTATTTAGTGGTGAGGGGTATTTCGGGGTGTGATGGGGTATTTAGCGGTGAGGGGGGGTTTTAACAGTGAGGGGGTATTTAATGGTGATAGGGGTATTTGGGGGTGAGGGGTGTTTGGGGGTGTAATGGGGTATTTAGAGGTGAGGGGGGTATTTGGGTGTGATGGGGGTATTTGGGGGTGTGATGGGGTATTTGGAGGGTGTGATGGGGGTATTTAGTGGTGATGGGGGTAGTTAGCTGTGAGGGGGTATTTTGTGGTGATGGGGGTATTTGGCAGTGATGGGGGTATTTGGGGTGTATGATGGGGGTATTTAGTGGTGAGGGGGGTATTTAGTGGTGATGGGGTATTTAGTGGTGATTGGGGTATTTGGGGGGTGTGATGGGGGTATTTAGCAGTAAGGGGCATTTAGCAGTGAGGTGGTATTTAGCAGTGAGGAGTATTTGGGGGTGTGATGGGGGTATTTGGGGGGTGTGATGGGGTATTTGGGGGTGTGATGGGGTATTTAGCAGTGAGGGGAGTATTTGGGGGGTGCAATGGGGGTATTTAGCGGTGTGGGTATTTAGCGGTGAGGAGTATTTGGGGTTGAGGAGTTTTTGGGGTGAGGGGGTATTTGGGGTGTGTGATGGGGGTATTTGGGGTGTGATGGGGGTATTTGGGGGTGTGATGGGGGTATTTGGTGTGTGTGCTGGGGTGTGATGGGGTATTTGGGGGCATTTGGGGGTGTGATAGGGGTATTTGTGGGTGTGGGGGTATTTGGGGTGTGTGATGGGGTATTTGGGGGTGAGGGGGTATTTGGGGTGTGTGATGGGGGAGTTTGGGGGTGAGGGGGTATTTGGGGGGTGTGATGGGGTATTTGGGGTGTGATGGGGGTATTTGAGGGTGAGGGTGAATTTAGGGTGTGATGGGGGTATTTGGGGTGTGATGGGGGTATTTAGCAGTGAGGGGGTATTTGGGGGGTGTGATGGGGTATTTAGCGGTGAGGGGGTATTTAGCGGTGAGGGGGTATTTAGTGGTGAGGGGGTATTTGGGGGGTTGTGAGGGGGGCATTTAGCGGTGAGGGGGTATTTGGGGGGTTGTGAGGGGGGTATTTAGCGGTGAGGGGGTATTTAGCGGTGAGGGGGTATTTGGGGGGTTGTGAGGGGGTAATTAGCGGTGAGGGGGTATTTAGCGGTGAGGGGGGTATTTAGCGGTGAGGGGGTAGTTGGGGGTGTGATGGGTGTATTTAGCTGTCAGGGGTATTTGGGGGTGTGATGGGGGTATTTGGGGTGTGAGGGGGTATTTAGCGGTGAGGGGGTATTTGGGGGTTTGATGGGGATATTTGGGGTGTGAGGGGGTATTTAGCGGTGAGGGGGTATTTGGGGGTGTGATGGGGTATTTGGGGTGTGAGGGGGTATTTAGCGGTGAGGGGGTATTTGGGGGTGTGAGGGGGGTATTTGGGGGTGAGGGGGCTATTTATCCGTGAGGGGGGTATTTATCGGTGAGGGGGTATTTAGCGGTGAGGGGGTAGTTGGGGGTGTGATGGGGGTATTTAGCGGTGAGGGGTATTTAGCAGTGAGTGGTATTTAGCAGTGAGGGGGTATTTAGCGGTGAGGTGTATTTAGCGGTGGGGGTATTTAGCGGTGAGGGGTATTTAGTGGTGGGGGGTATTTAGCGGTGAGGGGAAGTTGGGGGTGTGATGGGGGTATTTAGCGGTGAAGGGGGTATTTAGCAGTGGGGGTATTTGGGGGGTTGTGAGGGGGGTATTTAGCAGTGAGGGGTATTTGGGGGGTTGTGAGGGGGGTATTTAGCGGTGAGGGGTATTTGGGGTGTGTGATGGGGTATTTAGCGGTGAGGGGGGTATTTAGCAGTGGGGGGTATTTGGGGGGTTGTGAGGGGGGTATTTAGCGGTGGGGGGTATTTGGGAGGTTGTGAGGGGGTATTTAGCGGTGAGGGGGTTATTTAGCGGTGAGGGGGTATTTGGGGAGTTGTGAGGGGGTATTTAGCGGTGAGGGGTATTTGGGGTGTGATGGGGGTATTTAGCGGTGAGGGGTATTTGGGGGGTTGTGATGGGGGTATTTAGCGGTGAGGGGGTATTTAGCGGTGAGGGGGTATTTGGGGTGTGTGATGGGGGTATTTAGCGGTGAGGAGGGTATTTAGCGGTGAGGGGGTATTTAGCGGTGGGGGGTATTTGGGGGGTTGTGATGGGGGTATTTAGCGGTGTGGGGGTATTTAGCGGTATGGGGGGTATTTAGCGGTGGGGGGTATTTGGGGGTGTGATGGGGGTATTTGGGGGGTTGTGAGGGGGTTATTTAGCGGTGAGGGGGGTATTTAGTGGTGGGGGGTATTTGGGGGTGTGATGGGGGTATTTGGGGGGTTGTGAGGGGGGTATTTAGTGGTGGGGGGTATTTAGCGGTGGGGGGTATTTGGGGGTGTGATGGGGGTATTTGGGGGGTTGTGCGGGGGGTATTTAGCGGTGGGGGGTATTTGGGGTTGTGATGGGGGTATTTGGGGGTTGTGAGGAGGGTATTTAGCGGTGAGGGGGGTATTTAGCAGTGGGGGGTATTTAGCGGTTGGGGGTATTTGGGGGTGTGATGGGGGTATTTGGGGGGTTGTGAGGGGGGTATTTAGCGGTGGGGGGTATTTAGCGATGGGGGGTATTTGGGGGTTTGATGGGGGTATTTGGGGGGTTGTGAGGGGGGTATTTAGCGGTGAGGGGGGTATTTAGCGGTGGGGGTATTTAGCGGTTGGGGGTATTTGGGGGTGTGATGGGGGTATTTGGGGGGTTGTGAGGAGGGTATTTGGGTTGTGATGGGGGTATTTGGGGGTTGTGAGGGGGGTATTTAGCGGTGGGGGGTATTTAGCGGTGGGGGGTATCTGGGGGGTTGTGAGGGGGGTATTTGGGGTGTGATGGGGGTATTTGGGGGGTGTGAGGGGGGTATTTTGTGGTGATGGGGGTATTTGGCAGTGATGGGGGTATTTGGGGTGTATGATTGGGGTATTTAGTGGTGAGGGGGGTATTTAGTGGTGATGGGGTATTTAGTGGTGATTGGGGTATTTGGGGGGTGTGATGGGGGTATTTAGCAGTAAGGGGCATTTAGCAGTGAGGTGGTATTTAGCAGTGAGGAGTATTTGGGGGTGTGATGGGGTATTTGGGGGTGTGATGGGGTATTTAGCAGTGAGGGGAGTATTTGGGGGGTGCAATGGGGGTATTTAGCGGTGTGGGTATTTAGCGGTGAGGAGTATTTGGGGTTGAGGAGTTTTTGGGGTGAGGGGGTATTTGGGGTGTGTGATGGGGGTATTTGGGGTGTGATGGGGGTATTTGGGGGTGTGATGGGGGTATTTGGTGTGTGTGCTGGGGTGTGATGGGGTATTTGGGGGCATTTGGGGGTGTGATAGGGGTATTTGTGGGTGTGGGGGTATTTGGGGTGTGTGATGGGGTATTTGGGGGTGAGGGGGTATTTGGGGTGTGTGATGGGGGAGTTTGGGGGTGAGGGGGTATTTGGGGGGTGTGATAGGGTATTTGGGGTGTGATTGGGGTATTTGAGGGTGAGGGTGAATTTAGGGTGTGATGGGGGTATTTGGGGTGTGATGGGGGTATTTAGCAGTGAGGGGGTATTTGGGGGGTGTGATGGGGTATTTAGCGGTGAGGGGGTATTTAGCGGTGAGGGGGTATTTAGTGGTGAGGGGGTATTTGGGGGGTTGTGAGGGGGGCATTTAGCGGTGAGGGGGTATTTGGGGGGTTGTGAGGGGGGTATTTAGCGGTGAGGGGGTATTTAGCGGTGAGGGGGTATTTGGGGGGTTGTGAGGGGGTAATTAGCGGTGAGGGGGTATTTAGTGGTGAGGGGGGTATTTAGCGGTGAGGGGGTAGTTGGGGGTGTGATGGGGGTATTTAGCTGTCAGGGGTATTTGGGGGTGTGATGGGGGTATTTGGGGTGTGAGGGGGTATTTAGCGGTGAGGGGGTATTTGGGGGTTTGATGGGGATATTTGGGGTGTGAGGGGGTATTTAGCGGTGAGGGGGTATTTGGGGGTGTGATGGGGTATTTGGGGTGTGAGGGGGTATTTAGTGGTGAGGGGGTATTTGGGGGTGTGAGGGGGGTATTTGGGGGTGAGGGGGCTATTTAGCGGTGAGGGGGTATTTATCGGTGAGGGGGTATTTAGCGGTGAGGGGGTAGTTGGGGGTGTGATGGGGGTATTTAGCGGTGAGGGGTATTTAGCAGTGAGTGGTATTTAGCAGTGAGGGGGTATTTAGCGGTGAGGTGTATTTAGCGGTGGGGGTATTTAGCGGTGAGGGGTATTTAGTGGTGGGGGGTATTTAGCGGTGAGGGGAAGTTGGGGGTGTGATGGGGGTATTTAGCGGTGAAGGGGGTATTTAGCAGTGGGGGGTATTTGGGGGGTTGTGAGGGGGGTATTTAGCAGTGAGGGGTATTTGGGGGGTTGTGAGGGGGTATTTAGCGGTGAGGGGTATTTGGGGTGTGTGATGGGGTATTTAGCGGTGAGGGGGGTATTTAGCAGTGGGGGGTATTTGGGGGGTTGTGAGGGGGGTATTTAGCGGTGGGGGGTATTTGGGAGGTTGTGAGGGGGTATTTAGCGGTGAGGGGGTTATTTAGCGGTGAGGGGGTATTTGGGGAGTTGTGAGGGGGGTATTTAGCGGTGAGGGGTATTTGGGGTGTGATGGGGGTATTTAGCGGTGAGGGGTATTTGGGGGGTTGTGATGGGGGTATTTAGCGGTGAGGGGGTATTTAGCGGTGAGGGGGTATTTGGGGTGTGTGATGGGGGTATTTAGCGGTGAGGAGGGTATTTAGCGGTGAGGGGGTATTTAGCGGTGGGGGGTATTTGGGGGGTTGTGATGGGGGTATTTAGCGGTGTGGGGGTATTTAGCGGTATGGGGGGTATTTAGCGGTGGGGGGTATTTGGGGGTGTGATGGGGGTATTTGGGGGGTTGTGAGGGGGTTATTTAGCGGTGAGGGGGGTATTTAGTGGTGGGGGGTATTTGGGGGTGTGATGGGGGTATTTGGGGGGTTGTGAGGGGGGTATTTAGTGGTGGGGGGTATTTAGCGGTGGGGGGTATTTGGGGGTGTGATGGGGGTATTTGGGGGGTTGTGCGGGGGGTATTTAGCGGTGGGGGGTATTTGGGGGTGTGATGGGGGTATTTGGGGGGTTGTGAGGGGGGTATTTAGCGGTGAGGGGGGTATTTAGCAGTGGGGGGTATTTAGTGGTTGGGGGTATTTGGGGGTGTGATGGGGGTATTTGGGGGGTTGTGAGGGGGGTATTTAGCGGTGGGGGGTATTTAGCGATGGGGGGTATTTGGGGGTTTGATGGGGGTATTTGGGGGGTTGTGAGGGGGGTATTTAGCGGTGAGGGGGGTATTTAGCGGTGGGGGTATTTAGCGGTTGGGGGTATTTGGGGGTGTGATGGGGGTATTTGGGGGGTTGTGAGGAGGGTATTTGGGTTGTGATGGGGGTATTTGGGGGTTGTGAGGGGGGTATTTAGCGGTGGGGGGTATTTAGCGGTGGGGGGTATCTGGGGGGTTGTGAGGGGGGTATTTGGGGTGTGATGGGGGTATTTGGGGGGTGTGAGGGGGGTATTTAGCGGTGAGGGGGGTATTTGGGGGGTTGTGAGGGGGGTATTTAGCGGTGAGGGGGGTATTTGGGGGGTTGTGAGGGGGGTATTTGGGGTGTGATGGGGGTATTTGGAGTGTGAGGGGGGTATTTAGCGGTGGGGGGGTATTTGGGGGGTTGTGAGGGGGGTATTTGGGGTGTGATGGGGGTATTTGGGGGTGGGGGGGTATTTGGGGGTGTGATGGGGGTATTTGGGGGGTTGTGAGGGGGGTATTTGGGGTGTGATGGGGGTATTTGGGGGGTTGTGAGGGGGGTATTTGGGGGTGTGATGGGGGTATTTGGGGGTGGGGGGGTATTTGGGGGTGTGATGGGGGTATTTGGGGGTGGGGGGGTATTTGGGGTGTGATGGGGGTATTTGGGGGTGGGGGGGTATTTGGGGGTGTGATGGGGGTATTTGGGGGGTTGTGAGGGGGGTATTTGGGGTGTGATGGGGGTATTTGGGGGTTGTGAGGGGGGTATTTGGGGTGTGATGGGGGTATTTGGGGGTGGGGGGGTATTTGGGGGTGTGATGGGGGTATTTGGGGGGTTGTGAGGGGGGTATTTGGGGTGTGATGGGGGTATTTGGGGGTTGTGAGGGGGGTATTTGGGGTGTGATGGGGGTATTTGGGGGGTTGTGAGGGGGGTATTTAGCGGTGAGGGGTATTTGGAGTGTGATGGGGGTATTTAGCGGTGAGGGGGTATTTGGGGGGTTGTGAGGGGGGTATTTGGGGTGTGATGGGGGTATTTAGCGGTGGGGGGTATTTGGGGGGTTGTGAGGGGGGTATTTGGGGTGTGATGGGGGTATTTGGAGTGTGATGGGGGTATTTAGCGGTGGGGGGTATTTGGGGGGTTGTGAGGGGGGTATTTGGGGTGTGATGGGGTATTTAGCGGTGGGGGGTATTTGGGGGGTTGTGAGGGGGGTATTTGGGGTGTGATGGGGGTATTTGGAGTGTGATGGGGGTATTTGGGAGTTGTGAGGGGGGTATTTAGCGGTGGGGGGTATTTAGCGGTGGGGGGTATTTAGCGGTGGGGGGTATTTAGCGGTGGGGGGTATTTAGCGGTGGGGGGTATTTAGCGGTGGGGGGTATTTAGCGGAGGGGGGTATTTAGCGGTGGGGGGTATTTAGCGGTGGGGGGTATTTAGCGGAGGGGGGTATTTAGCGGTGGGGGGTATTTAGCGGTGGGGGGTATTTAGCGGTGGGGTATTGGAAGGCGCCCTGATAAGGGAGCACAGGTACAGTACTGTGTTGTTCGAGGACAGGGAAGGGGGAGGAAGGCCTCACATCCCCGACCACGTGCTGCCGCCTGTGATTCCGCGGGGGAAGAGGAATTTAAATTTTTTTCAGAAAAGCCCACTTCAAAATCTTGAAAGTGAACGGTGTGTGAAGTGTGAGAATTACCGGTCAGCGCTGTCCTTACTCACTAACTTAGCCATTACCATCTTTCACCTCGACGCCTCGATCGAGGGCAATCTCGTGGAACAACAACTTTCCCTCCACAAACCCAGGGGCCCCGTAGCGCATGCGCCGTCGTCTAAGCGCGCATGCCCATCACGGCAACAACAATCGTGCTGACGACGCATGCGCGTGTCGCTGCTGCTGGGGCGCGTAGTTGCTCACTACGCATGCGCCATCAGGCAAGTGGCTCAATGCGCAGGCGCCCCGAGGTTGGTATTGAGTGTATCTGAGCCCAGATTACTCAGGTGGAAAGGCACTGTGACCACGTTTTACTTGTACATTGGCTTCCTCTTGGCTGCTTCTCTCACAGTTTATCATCACAAAAGCAAAATGTGGGTGCTAACAATCTGACACAAAAAACTATTAACGTTGCAAATTCTTATGGGATCATAGAGTCATAGAGATGTACAGCATGGAAACAGATCCTTCGGTCCAACTCGTTCTTGCAGATCAGATATCCCAACCCAATCTAGTCCCACCTGCCAACACCTGGCCCATATCCCTTCAACCCCTTCCTATTCATATACCCATTCAAATGCCTTTTAAATGTTGCAATTGTAATATCCCCCACCACTTCCTCTGGCAGCTCATTCCATATATGTACCACCATCTGCATGAAATGGTTGCCCCAAAGGTCTCTCTTATATATTTCCCCTCTCACCCTAAACCTATGCCCTCTAGTTCTGGACTCCCCCATCCCAGGGAAAAGACTTTGTCTATTTATCTTATCCATGCCCCTCATAATTTTATAAACCTCTAGAAGGTCACCCCTCAGCCTCTGACGCTCCAGGGAAAACAGCCCCAGCCTGTTCATCCTCTCCCTGTAGCTCAAATCCTTCAACCCTGGCAGCATCCTTGTAAATCTTTTCTGAATCCTTTCAAGTTTCACATCTTTCCAATTGGAAGGAGATCAGAATTGCAAGCAATATTCAAACAGTGGCCTAACCAATGTCCTATACAGCTGCAACATGACCTTCCAACTCCTGTACTCAATACTCTGACCAAATAAGGAAAGCATACCAATTGCCTTCTTCACTATCCTATCTACCTGCGACTTCACTTTCAAGGAGCTATGAACCTGCACTCCAAGGTATCTTTGTTCAGCAACACTCCCTAGGACCTTACCATTAAGTGTATAGTCCTGCTAAAATTTGCTTTCCCAAAATGCAGCACCTCACATTTATCTAAATTAAACTCCATCTGCCACTTCTCAGCCCATTGGCCCATCTGATCAGGCACCATTTTTGCTTCACTTCCATGCATGATCATAGCGTTACTTTGGCCAATCATGTTCTCGCCAGTCAGCAAACGTCCACCTATTCTCAAAAAAGCAAAATACTGCACAAGACTGGAAATCTGAAACAAAGGCACAGAAGGTTTGAGAAACTCAGCTAGTCTAAAAGGCCATAAGGGTGACATGTTGGCTCAGTGGTTAACACTGCTGTCTCACAGTGCCAGGGACCCAAGTTCAATTTCACCCTCGGGTGACTTGGGTGGAGTTTGCACATTTTCCCCCATGAGTATGTGGGTTTCCCCTGGGTACTCCGGTTTCCTCCCATCGTCCAAAGATGTACAGGTTAGCTGCATTGGTTATGCTAAGTTGCCCAAAGTGTCCAGCATTGTGCAGGTTAGGTAGACTAGCAATGAGAAATGCAGGGTTATAGGGATAACCAGGCACATAGAAGCAACTCTTTGATAGGCACATGGATGATAGGGTTAGTTTGATCTTAGAGTAGGAGAAAAGGTTGGCAAAACATCAACGGCCAAAGGGCCCTTGTACTATAATGTAGGGAGTGGGTCTGGGTGGGATGCTCTTTGGAGGGGTGATGTGGACTTGATGGGCCAAATGGCCTATTCCCATATTGTAGAGATTCTATGATGTAGCAACAGAAATAGACCATGCGGACCGTCCAGTTTGCTCTGTCACTGAATGAGATCATAGCTGGTCTGATAATCCTCAAAAAAACCAAAGATGCTGAAAATTAAAAATCAAATGTTTCTTGAAAAACCACTTTCCTGCCTTTTCCCCATAACCCTCGATCCCTTTGCTATTTAAAAACCTATCTCAATCTTGAATATACATAATGATCCAGCTTCAATAGCACTCTGTAGTAAAGAATTCCACAGATTCATAAACCTCTGAGAGAAGAAATTCCCTTTCATCTCTGTTTTAAATGTGTGACCCTTTATTCGGAGATTATGTACTCTGGTCCTAGACTCTGTCACAAGGTGGAACAATGTCACATCTACCCTATCAAGTTCCCTAAGAATCTTATACACTTCAATAAGGTAGAGAGAGAGAGAAATAATGTTTTGAGTCCATTTTGACTCTTCCTCTATACCAATCCCGTTGCGGGACTCAGGTGGACAAAGTCAGAAGTCATACAACACCAGGTTATAGTCCAAAACATTTATTTGAGATGACAAACTTTTGGAACGCTGCTCCGTCAAATTTCACCTGACAAAGGGACAGTGCTCGGATAGCTTGTGATTTAAAATAAACCTGTTGGACTATAACCTGGTATCGTGTGATTTCTGACCTTATTCTAATCTCATTTTTGAACAATTGGCTTTGTAGCTTTGTATACTATAGAATATCATAGTCATATAGTTACATAGCACGGAAAGAGATCTTTCGGTCCATGTGTCCATGCTCACCAGATATCCTAAATTGATCTACTCCCATTTGCCAGCATTTGGTTCATATCCCTCTGAACCCTTCCTATTCATATACCCATCCAGATGCCTTTTAAATGTTGTAATTGTACCGGCCTCCACCACTTCCTCTGGCAGCTCATTCCAAACATAAACCACCCTCTGAGTGAAAAAGTTGCCTCTTCAGTTCCTTTTAAATCTTTCCCTTCTCACCCTAAACCTATGCCCTCTAAATCTGGACCCATGCACCCCAGGACAAAGACATTGTCTATTTACAATATCCATGCACCTCAAGATTTTGTAAACATCAGTTTAAATTGTTTGAAAATGCCTTGAGGGTTCCCACATCTACAATTCTTTCAGGCAATACGTTCTTGGTGGAAAAAATATTTTCTCAAAACCCTTCTAAGCCTCTTGTTCCTTACATTAAAAACTGTGCCATCTGGTTATTGACCCCTCTACTAAAGGGAAAATTTCTCCCTACCTGCTGTGTCTCTGCCCCCCAGAATTGTATACACCTCAAACAGATCCCTTTTCTGCTTGCTCTACTCTCAGCAATACAATCCCACCCTATTTGGTCTCTCTTCATAGCTGAATCATTCCAACCCAAGCAACACCCTGGTGAACCTCTTCTGCACCCTATTTGGTGCAATCCCACTCTTTCACCAAGGCCATTATGGAGCAAAGAGGGAAGTGATGGCCTAGTGGTATTTTTATGAAGTTGAAGGCATGTACTGTACCTTTAAGAGAGAGTGAATGCTCTTCTGCACTGAAACCTCACAAGCACCTGTCATATGACTAACTAGCAGTCTCAGAGTGTACTGGAAAATTGAAAATATGTAACATTTGGCTGTGAAATAGATACCTGAGTTGGTTACTGTTTTGACAACAAATCAAATTTAAATAATCAGTTTAAATTATACCCCAGGATACTAAAACCCAATCGAGTTTGAATTTATTGTTTTTGGCAACATCAAACCAATGAGATGAACTGATGTTGGGGGTATAAAGACAGCAGGCAGTTTGATAGTCAGTCAGAGTTACTGTCATGGAGAGAGTAACTGTCATCAAGAGCTCTTGCCATTGAAACACTCTTAATTAAAGGTACCTTTTCATATGAAACGTATTTGCAGTAAAAAGAAAGAAGACAACCCAGGGAGACCTTCAGCCGGAAGAAGAAAGACATCAACAATGACAGCTGCTGTGTGGTTTTGAAATTAAGTGTTTTATTGGAACAGTATATTGTTATAGAGTTGGAGGCAGGTAATAAGCAGTTAAGAGAAAGGGGGCTTAGAGTTGTGAATAGATGTTGTTTAATGCTCACTTTGAGAGTTAAAGAATAAGTTGATATTATTTTCTTTAAATAGTGGATTTTGGGAGTTCTCTGTCACTCATAATTTAACAGATTACGAGGTGATGTGAGCTTTTCTGGGTGTTTGGTTTAATTAACAGAAGGGTTCACCATTGTGTCGTAACAGTTTGGGGACTGAGGTCTGTGATTTGGATAGATTTAGACAGATCTAGTCTGAGATTTGGACAGATTTAAACAAATTTGGGTTACAAAAGATCCCAGCAGATTTAAACACTTGCCAGTTAGTGTCCTAGATCTTTAAATAAAACGTAGGTAAGACAATTGTTTAATTTTGGTTACTTGTGCTTGGTTACATTAATAGTGGGAGAAATGACTCTTAAGATTGTTGGAGAGATTCTGGGGTTTGAAAATGATTCCCAAATTTGCCAAGAAAGTTTAGAAAGACTGAGAAAGACCATACTTTTAAAATTAGTAAATAGGTCAGAATTGGGTCAAAACAGGGACTAAAGAAATTAAACATAGTCATTTTGATAGATGGGTGCAGGCCTTCAAGATCGAGAAAACCTATGCGGCTCTAAGAGAGATTATTCTGCTGGAGGAGTTTTAAAACCCACTTCCAGAGATAAGAATTCATGTGGATGAACAGAAAGTTCAGGAAGTGAGAAGAGCAGTGGAAATGGCAGATGAAGATGCATTAGTGCATAAGGCAAAATTTAGCACCCAGCAAGAATTTCATCCTGTGAGAGATAGAATTTGGGAGAAGGGGAGCTCCTCTATTACAAAACAAAGAGTAGAGCACATTGGTAATAGTTTACCACAGGGGGAAAAAGAAGCCCAAGAGGGTGGAAAAGAGGTGAAAGGCCTCAGGTGTTTTCACTGCAATGGAGTGGGAGACAGAAAATTACAGTGCCAGTAGTTTAAGAAAGGCGCTGAGAAAAGATGTTTTCACTACCAGAAGTTGGGGCACATAAAGTCACAGTGCTGGTCAGTAAAGAAAGGCACTGTGGGAAAAGATGGTAAAAGGGGTTAAACCAGTGGCATTAGTGTAAGTAGTAAAGACACATCAAGAAAAGTCAAGGAACTGCCGGAAAGTGCATTAGTGCCTGATCTCTATTAAGAATTTGCCCCTGTGGGTAAAGATTACACAGAAAGAACAGGGGGGGGAAGGGAAAGAAGTTATAATTTTGGGAAATACAGGATCTAATCAGTATCTAATAGTAAGAGATGAATGTATTTGCATTCTTTCTGACCTGTTACCCAAGAGGGTGGTAATTTGTGAGATAGATGGACAGAAATTTAATGTTCCCCTATGCAAGACCAGGTTGGAGTGCCAACTCAAGACTGGGGAAGTAACAGTGGGAGTGATTGACAGAGTATCAGTTCCAGGAATTCAGTTTGTTCTTGGGAATGATTTGGCAGGATCCAGGGTGGGAGTAACACCCCTTGTTGTGGAGAAGCCAAAGGAAGACTAGGGAACAGAGTAGTTAAAAGAAACATATCCTGGATTTTTTTCAGACTGTGTAGTGACAAGATCACACTATCATAAGTCACAGCACAAAGCAAAAACTAAAGAGAAAGATGGAGGAGTTGAGGTTCAGTCAGCTGCAGGAAAAAGTTGAATAGGCTGAGGGCCAGGCAGACATATTTAGTCCTGAAAGACTAATGGACTTACATGAGAAGGACGAAACAATAAGATACAAATGCATACTCAAAAAAGAAATCGGAATGTATTCCTGAGGGTTATTATCTTTAAGATAGAATCCTCAGATGGAAAGAATCCTCAGATGGAAACACCATGGCAGGTTAGTGCAGAGGAGAAATGGGCCGAAGTGCACCAGATTGTGTTGCTGGTAGCAGACAGACAGGAAGTGTTATGGTTAGCACATGAACTACCTGTAGAAGGTCACCTCGGGGTACGAAAGACTCAGACTAAGGTACAAAACCATTTCTATATGCCTGGACTGCACAAGGATGTGGTTAATTTTGCCGTACGTGTCATACATGCCAAATGGTAGGTAAGCCACAGGCAGTAATAAAACCAGCCCCTTTGTTGCCAGTTCCTGCATTCACAGAACCTTTCATGCAGATTATGATTAATTGTGTAGGTCCCCTTCCTAAAACTAAAAGTGGAAGCCAGTACTTGCTAACCATAATGGATGTATCTAACAGATTTCCGGAGGCAATTCCATTACAGAGTATTAAGACAAAAAGGGTAGTCGAGGAGTTAGTAGCTTTTTCCACACGGTGTGGACTACCCAGAGAAATTCAGTCAGACCATGGATCTAATTTTACTCCTAGGCTGTTTAAAGAAGTCATGAATAGCTTAGGTAGAGAGCACTTTAAATCCAGTGCGTATCATCCTGAATCCCAGGGAGCTTTGGAAAGGTGGCATCAGACCCTGATGACCATGTTAACAGTGTACTGTCAGAATTACCCAAATGATTGGGATAAAGATATCCCATTCGTATTGTTTGCCATTAGAGATGCCCCAAACAAATCTACTCAGGTTACTCCCTTCAAGTTAATATTTGAACATGAAATGAAATTTGAACATGAAATAATTGAAATTAATTAAAGAGAAATTGACAGGACCGAATTCGAAGATCTCACACATGGAATACATATCTGAGGTGAGGGAGAGATTAAATTGGGTAGGTAAGTTAACTAAACAGCACCTGAAAAAGGGTACAGCATAGAAGGAAGCAGGTGGCAGATATAAAATCTAAAATTTGAATTTTTTCCTGTGGGGATGACATAGTAGTATTGTTCGGATGCTGCCTGAACTGCTGTGGTCTTCCAGCACCACTAATCCAGAATAGTAGTATTGTTACCAGTGGTAGGAGATCCCTTCAAATCCAGGTTTAATGGTCCTTATCAAATTGAGAAAAGTTGAGTCAGGTAAACTATTTGGTAAAGATGCTGCATAGAAAAACAACTGCATCAGGTATGTTATCTGAATATGTTGAAACCTTATTATAATAGAAAGGGGGAACTGGAGAAACAGGTGTTAGTTACTGCCCTGCAGAGTGAGGAATCAAATCCAGACGTCATGAATTTGATTTGCCCCTCAAAATAGGTTAAACAATGAGGAAGTCCTTGAGGAGTTGGATAGGTTGGTGAACTATCTGTCTCAGAACCCAGTTGAAAGGTTTGTTGCAACAGTATGAGGACATCTGCAGGAATAAGATGGGGAGGACTAATACAATTATGCATGAGGTGGAAGTCGGGAATGCTGTTCCAATAAAACAACACCCCAACAGACCTAATCCTTTTGAAGCCACACATGTCCAGAAAGAAGAGGATGTGATGCTTAACAAATATATCATCGAACCAAGTCAGAGTGAGTGGGGTTTGCTGACTGTGTTAGTTTGCAAACGTGATGGGACTCAGTGATTTTGTGTGGACTATCGGAAGGTCAACGCTGTAACAAAATCAGACTCACACACAACATCAAGATTGGAGGACTGTATAGACAAAGTTAGACAAGCCACTTACATCACAAAGTTGGACATACTGTGTGGCTATTGGCAGGTACCTTTATCAGAAAAAATGAAAGAAGTTTCTGCATATGTAACCCCAAATGGGTTATATCAATTCAAAGTGATGCTCCTTAGAATGAAGAACGCACCAGCCACATTCCAAAGATCTCATGAACAGAGTTGTGGCTGGGTTAACAAACTGCGCAGTTTATCTGGATGATGTAGTAATCTTTAACGAGTCATGGAAAGATTACATGGTACAGTTGGCAGAGCTCTTTGAACAACTATGAGAAGCAAAACTGGTGATAAAGAAAACAGAATTTACAATGGCAGAAGTGATGTTCTTGGGACACAACAAGTTTGACCCCCAGCAATGCTAAGATGAAGGCCATTGTGGAATATCTATGACCAACCTCGAAGGAAGAGGTGCTTTGATATTTGGGACTATGCAGATCCAAACTTCAGCAGCATGGTGGCACCGCTAACAGGTTTACTGAAGAAGGTCACACAATCTTGGTGGACAGAACAATGTCAGGAGGCATTTGAGAATATAAAAGCAGTATTAACTACCTCATCAGTTTTTAAAATTTTTCGAAACCCATCAAAGTTGCAATCAATGCTAGCGATATAGGACAATAGACAATAGACAATAGGTGCAGGAGTAGGCCATTCAGCCCTTCGAGCCTGCACCGCCAAGAGTTGGAGCTGTACTGCTACTGGAAGATTGTGATGGAACTGAACAGCCAATTGGCTACTTTTCAAAGAAACTCAACAACCAGTTCAAAAAATACTCTATTATCGAGAAAGAATTTTTGAGTTTGGTACTGGCCTGACAACGTTTTAATGTTTATGTGATGAACAATGTGCGGAAGACAGTTGTGCACACGGGTCACAATTCTTGGAATGATTTAAAGACAAAAATATAAGGTAATTTCATCAGAGTCTTGTGTTACAGACTTTTAATTTACAAATTGTTCATATTGCAGGTCGTAAAAAGGTGATAGCAGATGTGTTATTGCGGATTTAAAGGATAAATTACTGATAAGATTGAACAAATACTAATGTTATATATATGTGTGTGTGTGTGCAGAAAATTAATATGAACTTAGGTTAATGTCCTATGTATTCCAATGTAATGGGATTAAGAAATAGAAAAACAATGAAGCTATCTTTTCATTATGATGGTTCATTTTTTCTTAAGAGGGGAGGTGTTATGAAGTTGAAGGCGTGTACTGTACCTTTAAGAGAGAGTGAATGCTCTTCTGCACTGAGACATTCTAAGCACCTGTCATATGATTAACTAGCAGTCTCAGAGTGTACTGGAGAATTGAAAATATATAACATTTGGCTGTGAAATAGATACCTGAATTAGTTGCTGTTTGACAACTATTTGAATTTAACCAATCAGTTTAAATTATGCCCGAGGATACTAATACCCAATTGAATTTGAATGTATTTTTTTGCCAACATCGAACCAATGAGACAATCCAATGTTGGGGATATTAAAAAGGCAGGAATTTGAAAGTCAGACAGAGTAACTCCATCGAGAGCACTTGCTATTGAAACACTCTCTGGTAAAGGTACCTTTTCATATGAAACATATTTGCGTTCAAAAGAAAAAAGATGATGCAGGGAGATCTTCATCCGGAAGAAGACATGGACAATAGCCGCTATTTGGTTTTGAAATTAAGTTGATGTAATTTTAACAAGTGTTTTATTGGAACTGCATATTGTTATAGAGATAATAAGCAGTTAAATGAAAGAGGGGCTTAGAGTTGTGAATAGTTGTTTAATAAAAACAAATTACTGCAGATGCTGGAATCTGAAACCAAAAGAGAAAATGCTGGAAAATCTCAGCAGGTCTGGCAGCATCTGTAAGGAGAGAAAAGAGCTGATGTTTCGAGTCTAACTGACCCTTTGTCAAAGCTTAAAAAAGGGAGCAATAGGAAGGTATTTATACCAGGCTGAGAGAAGGTGAGTCATGGCTCCAGAAGCAAAGGTAGCAATAAAGAGGTGATAATGACAGTGCATAGAGAGATTATAGGGAGATTAGGAGCTGTGAATGACCAAGGCTGAAGCCAGTGCGATGTGACAAAATATGTGGGGGATGGGTGAAGCAGGGGCAAAATGGAAAACAGGGGAGAAGGGTGGCAAAGGGGAAAGAGGAGAGGAGAGTTGTTGTTGAATGTTCACTTTTAGAGTTAAAGAATAAATTGGTATTTTCTTTAAGTAGTGGAATTTGGGAGTTCTCTGTCACTCATAATTTAATAGATTACGAGGTGAAGTGAGCTCTTCTGGGTGTTTGGTTGAATTAACAGAAGGGTTCACCACTTTGTTATAACAGAATTATTGCTAGGCTATTAATCCAGAGACCCAGGTAATATCACGAGGATGTGGGTTTGAATGAACATCGCAGAACTTTTCCAAATGGCACTGAAGCCTCTTTTCATCCAGCAAACAATTCTCGGTCCCAATTCTTTTTGTATTGTCAGAAAACTTGGAAACATTGCATTCGGTTCCCTCACCCAGGCCACCCAGGCCACCCAAGCACTGATCCCTGCTGTACACCACTGATCACTGTCTCTCACCTGGGAAAAAGGTTTATCTATCCCCACTCTCTGTTTCATCACAGATGGCAGAATTTGAATTTAATTAAAATTCTGGAATCAAGAGTCTTATGATGAGCATTGTCAATTGTCAAGAAAACCCCCATCTGATTCACCAATAAAAGGTGCAAGGAAGCTTCAGCACAATCTGAAAATGTATTTTTTTCAATTCACTCACTCGGTACTTAGAACATAGGAACATAAAAACTAGGAGCACGAGTAGGCCATCTGGCCCCTTCAAGCCTGCTCCTCCATTCAATATGATCATGGTTGATCTTTCCATGGACTCAGATCCACTTACCCACCCGCCCACCATAACCCTTAATTCCTTTACTGTTCAAACATTTATCTAACTTTGCCTTAAAACATTCAGCAAGGTAACCTCAACTGCCTCACTGGGCAGGGAATTCCACAGATTCACAACCCTTTGGGTAAAGAAGTTCCTCCTAAACCTGCTCTCCCTTATTTTGAGGCTATGCCCCCTATTTCTAGTTTCACCCAACCTTCTTTGTTCTGTCTTATCTATTCCCTTCATAATTTTATATGTTTTTATAGTTAATCGTGCTAATATATTATCCACAATGCCATGCACTTTTATCTTATGCGTCAGCCTTTTGTGCAGCACTTTATCAAATGCCTTCTGGAAATCCAGATACACCACATCCACTGATTCCCCATTGTCTACCGTGCTTGTAAGGGCTTTATAGAATTCCAGTAGATTAGCGAAGCATGACCTGCCCTTCATGAACCCATGCTGCGTCTGCCCAATGGGACAATTCCTATCCAGATGGCTTGCTACTTTCTTCCTTGATTATAGATTCAAGTATCTTCCCCACTATAGAAGTTAAGCTAACAGGCCTATAGTTACCCACCTTCTGTCTACCTCCTTTTTTAAACAGTGGCATCACATTTGCGTCATGGGCGCCACGTTGGCTCAGTGGTTAGCACTGCTGTCTCACAGCGCCAGAGACCCAGGTTCAATTCCTGCTTCAGTCAACTGTCTGTGTGGAGTTTACACATTCTTAGAACAGAGGAACATAAAAACGTAGAATGTAGCAAAGAGTACAATAGGTGAATGGGGGTGGGGATGAAGGTGATAGGTCAGAGGGGAGTGTGGAATGCATCGGTTGGAAGGGAGATAGACTGGTAGGACAGGACATGAGGACAGTGCTGAGCTGGGAGGCTGGAGCTGGAGTAAGGTGGGGGGAGGGAAAATGAGGAAACTGGTGAAGTCCACATTGATGCCCTGGGGTTGAAGTGTTCTGAAGCGGAAGATGAGGCGTTCCTCCTCCAGGCATTGGGTGGTGAGGGAGCGACGGTGGAAGAGGCCCAGGACCTCCATGTCCTCGGCAGAGTGGGAGGGGAAGTTGAAGTGTTGGGCCACGGGGCGGTATGGTTGATTGGTGCGGGTATCCCGGAGATGTTCCCTGAAGCGCTCTGCAAGGAGGTAGTAAATTGCCATCATGTTAGGTATGTTAGTCAGAGAGAAATGGGTCTGTGTGGGTTACTCTTTGGAGGGTTGGTGTGGACTTGTTGGGCTAAAGGGCCTGTTTCCACACTTTCAGGATTCTAAGAACTGATCCAGCCTTGCCTTTTGCACTGATATGCTTGTCTCCCTTATTATTGAGGGTTAGGATATTTGAAGAGCCTATTCCTCTTCCAGAGTATTGTTTAATTGTGCACCACCATTCACCACTGGATGTGTCAGGATTGCAGAGCTGAAATCAGATTTGCTATTGTGGAACTGCTGGGCTCTATCAATTGATTTTCTTGTTTGGGGTTGTTCAAGTGCAGGTTAGGGTGAATTGGCCACGCTAAATTGCCCTTCGTGTCCAAGGATGTGCAGGTTAGCTGCATTAGCCATTGGAAATGCAGGGTTACAGAGATAGAGTAGGGGGATAAGTCTGGGTGGGATGCTCTTCGGAGAGTCGGTGTGAACTTGGTGGCTGAATGGCCTGTTTCCACACTGTGGGGGGGGGGGTTCTATGATAAATTTGTTTTTTTTTCCCCTTGTGTGTTGATCGCTATGATGATTACAGCAGGGTTGGTGGCCAGTTAGACTGTTGGTTGAAACTTTATTGCTGGAACAGCACAGCAGGTCAGGCAGCATCCAGGGAACAGGAGATTCGATGTTTCGGGCACAGGCCTGTGCCCGAAACGTCGAATCTCCTGTTCCCTGGATGCTGCCTGACCTGCTGTGCTGTTCCAGCAATAAAGTTTCAACTTTGATCTCCAGCATCTGCAGACCTCACTTTCTCCTCCAGTTAGACTGTTGGGCCTGTTCCAGCTCTCTGCAGATGCAAATGATAAGCAGCTTAAATTTTAGTAAGAACAAATACTCTGGAGACAAAAAAACAAGAGGCCTTTTGTGGCCTAGAAAATTTTCCAAATTGGACGGTGTGGATAATAAAACAGGAGTGAGGGAAGACAAGGCACAATTCCATTCAGCAGTAATTCCATGGTGCAAGTGAGGACGGCAGATGCTGGAGAGTCAGAGTCGAAAAGTGTGGTGCTGGAAAAGCACAGCCAGTCAGGCGGCATCCGAGGAGCAGGAGAGTCGACGTTTCGAGCATCACCTCTTCATCAGACAGCTCTTCATTCTGATGAAACGCTTGTGCTTGAAACATGCTTCAGATGCTGCCTGACCGGCTGTGCTTTTCCAGCACCACTCTCTCCAACAGTAATTTTATGGTGCCCAGTACAATTGCAGGACTGCAAATACAGCAGCTGAGACATCATGAACACCTGCCCACTGTATTCATGGCTATTCCCTGCTCAAATAGATTGGAAAAGTGTTAAAAGAAAAACAAGAAATGCAGGAGAAACCCTGACAACATCTGTGAAGACAGAAACGATTAATGTTTTGATTTCAATATACCTTCTTTTCAGGTGTCAATCAAAACTCACCATTCTAAATTGGATCAAGTGCAGGTTGCTTATTCTGAGTCTTTAGGATAAAAATGAAGTGTTGTCCCTGCTTAATTTATGCTTGCTTCTTTCAGTTCCTTAATTATCATCAATAATGGTGGAATTTCCTGATTTCTTCCAAGCGTCATAGATTCATATGGTACAAAAACAAACTCTTCGATCAAATTCTTCCATGCTGACCATATTTCTCTGCAGTCCCGCCACATCCATTGGTGAATGGTGGTGCACAATTAAACAACACTCTGGAAGAGGTATACTCCCAAACTAAAGTAGTCCCATCTGCCTGGGCTTGGCCCATAGCCCTCTAAACCTTTCCCATCCGTGGACCTGAAGATTCCTGAAGAAGGGCTTATGCCCGAAACGTCGATTCTCCTGCTCCTCAGATGCTGCCTGGCCTGCTGTGTTTTCCAGCACCACATTTTTCAACTCTAGTCTCCAGCATCTGCAGTTCTCACTTTCTCCTACTTCATCCGTGGACCTGTCCAAAAGTCTTTTAACTGTATTTGAATCTACATTTCCTTCAGTTGACTCCACACACGCACCACCCTTTTGTGTGAAAAAGTGCCCCCCTCAGGCCCATTTTAAATCTTTTCCCTCATCTTAAAGCCATGCTCTGTAGTTTTGAATTCCCCTACCCTAAGGAAAAGACCTTTGCTATTTACGCTATCTTTGTCCCTCACAGCCAAAGTACAGGAAGATAGATGGAGAGGACAGGCAGTCAGTGCAGGTGTGACAAATATTCCATTTCAGACAAATATTCCATTTCAGATACTGATGAGGGAGCTGGCCCTTCAGGTGACATTCCTGAAGAAGGGCTAATGCCCGAAACGTCGATTCTCCTGTTCCCTAGATGCTGCCTGACCTGCTGCGCTTTTCCAGCAACACATTTCCATCCCTTCAGGTGACAGCAGCAGACAGAGCACTGACACCACAACAATACTGAGGTGAGGAACAAAGTATAGTAGAGCAATGGTAATGACAGTCAGGGTAGAGACAGGCGCTTCTGTGTCCACGACAGAGTCTCCAGAATAATATGCTGCCTCACTGGTGCCAGGGTCAGTGATGTTTCTGAATGGGTACACGGCATTCTAAAACGCGAGAGTAAACAGACAGAAGTCATTGTCTGTATTGGCACTATGACATGGGTAGGAAGAGTGACATGGTCCTAAAATGACAATTCAGGGATTTCGGTTGTAAGATAAGAAGTAGGACCTCCCGTGTAGTAGTGATCACAGGATTACTCCCCGTGCTACGTGCTACTGAGGCTTGGAGCTGAGATAGAGTACAATTGAGTATGCGGCTCAAGAGATGGTGCAGTGGGGAGGGCTTCAGATATGTGGATCATTGGAAACACAAATACTGGAGATCACAGCGGGTCAGAGCTCTGGCGAAGAGTCGTCTGGACTCGAAACGTCAGCTTGCTCTCTCTCTCTCTCCACGGATGATGTCTGACCCATTGTGATCTTCAGCATTTTTGTTTTCAGTACAGATTCCAGCAATAATTTGGATGTGGACCATTGAGGTGTCTTCCAAGGAAGGTAGGACCTGTGCAAGTTGGACAGGTTGCACCTAACAGGAGGGACACCAATATCCTGCCTGGAAGGCTTGATAGTGCCACTCAGGAGAGTTTAAACGAGTTTGCCCTTGGGGTGCAAGCAACAGTCAGTAAGTAAAGCAAATATAGCTATGTAGAAGAGCAGTCAGGGAGAGGTTGCGGAGCTCAGTGGAACCGGAGGCTTGGACTGGATTTGCTTCAATGTAAGAAGTATAACAGGGAGGACAAATGAATTTAGAGTCTGGATTAATGCATGCAGTTATGATGTTGCTGCTATCACACATAACTGGTTGAAGAGGGACAGGTTTGGCAACTTAACGTTCCGGAATATCAATGTTTTAGGTGAGACAGTGGAGAAAGCAAGAAGTGGGGGAGATGCATTACTGGTTAGGGAGCTGTGTTGAGGGAGGACACCCCCTGGAGAGAACTTGCAGCGAGGCACTATGGGTAGAGCTCAGGAAGAGGAAGGGTGCTATCACAATGTTGGGATTGTACTACAGACCTCCCAGCTGCCAGTGGGCGATAGAGGAAGAGATATGTAGTCAGATTCCAAAAAGATGTGAAAATAACAGGGTTGTTGTAGTGGGTGATTTTAACATTCCCCCATATTGGGACTGGGACTCCCTTCGTGCTGGGGGTTTGGATGGGGAGTCATTTGTTAGATCTGTCCAGGAGGGAGGGGGCCATACTGGACCTGGAATTGGGAAATGAACCCGCCCAGGTAATCAAAGTTTGTGGGAGAGCATTTTCAGAATAGTGACCGTAATTCTGTCATAATACTCATGGATAAGGACAAGAGTGGACACCTCGGATAAAGGTGTTAAATTGGGGGAAGGCCATCTATAACCAAATTAGGCAACGGTTAGAGAATGTGGATTGGCTGTTTGAGAGCAAATCCACATCTGCCATGTGGGACCCTTTTAAAGACCAGTTGATTAGAGTGCAGGACAGGGGCATGCTCCTGTGAAAATGAAGGACAGGAATGGCAGGATTTCAGCAACCTTGGATGACAGGAAATTATCAGCTTAGTCAAAATAAAGGAAACTGACCTAAGTCTAGGCAACTAAATACAGACCAAGTCCCTGAAAAATATAGAGAAAGTAGGAAGGAGCTCAAATGGGGAGTTCGAGGGTTAAAAAGGGGCTATGAAATATCCTGGGTTAAGGAGAATCCCAAGGCAATTTATACATATATTAGGAGGGTATAAGAGGGTAGCTAGGAAAGACTAGACCCACTGAAGGATAAAGGAGGGAGGTCATGTACGGAGACAGAGGAAATAGGTGAGTCGCATCAGTATTCACCAAACAGAGGGACGTGAGGGATGTGAAGTTATGGAAAAGTGTGTGAATACTCTCGGGCTAGTCAACACAAGGAGGCAGTGATGGGTGTCTTGAAATACATTAAGGTAGGCAAGTCCTCAGGATCTATCCTGGGATACTATGTTGGACGGAGGAAATAGGTGAGGCCTTAACAGGAAAAGAAATATTTATTCATTGTGGGCGTCACTGGCTGGGCCCAGCATTTATTACCCATCCCTAGTTGCCCCTTGAGAAGGTGGGGTGAGATGCTTTCATGAACCGTTACAGCCTACATGCTGTTGGTTGACCCACAATGCCATTGGGGAGGGATTTCCAGGATTTTGACCCAGTGACAGGGAATGAACGGTGACATATTTCCAAGTCAGGATGGTGAGTGGGTTGCAGGGGAACTTGAAGGTGGGGGTGGTCCCATGTATCTGCTGCCCTTGTCCTTCTAGATGGAAGTTGCCATAGGTTTGGAAGGATCTTTAGTACAGTGCATCTTGTAGATAATACACACTGCTGTTACTGAGTGTCAATGGTGGAGGGTATGGATGCTTGCGGACGTAGTGCCAATCAAGTGGAGCTACTTTGTCCTGGATGATGAGAAGCTTCTTGAGTGTTGTTGGAGCTGCACCCATCCAGGCAAGTGGGGAATATTCCATCACACTCCTGACTTGTGCCTTGTAGATGGTGGACAAGCTTTGGGGAGTCAGGAGGTGTTTACTTGCCACAGTATTCCTAGCCTCTGATCTGCTCTTGTGTTTATGTGGTGAGTCCAGTTGAGTTTCTGGTCAATGACAACCCCCAGCATGTTGACATTGGGGGATTCAGTGATGGTAACATCATTGAATGTCAAAGAGCGGTGGTTGGATTGTCTTTTATTGATAATAGTCATAGCCTGGCATTGTGTGGCACGAATGTTACTTACCACTTGTCAGCCCAAGCCTGGATATTGTCCAGATCTTGTTGTATTTGGACATGGACTGCTTCAGTATCTGAGGAGTCACGAATGGTGCTGAACATTGTGCAATCATCAGTGAACATCTCCACTTCTGACCTTGTGATGGAGAGAAGGTAATTGATAAGACAGCTGAAGATGGTTGGGCCTGGGACACTACACTGAGGAACTCCTGCAGCGAATGTCCTGGAGCTGAGACGACTGACCTCCACAACCATGACCATCTTTGTATGTGTCAGGTATAACACTAACCACTGGAGAGTTTTTCCCCTGATACCCATTGATCCCAGTTTTGCCCGGGCTCCTTGATGCCACACTCGGTCGAATGCAGCCTTGATGTCAAGGGCTGTCACTCTCCCCTCCCCTCTGGAATTCAGCTCTTTTGTCCATGTTTGACCCAAGGCTGTAATGGGGTCAGGAGCTGAGTGGCCATGGGGCATCACTGAGCAGGTTATTGCTGAGCAGGTGCTGCTTGATAGCTCTGTTACTGACACCATCCATCACTGTACTGATGATCAAGAGTAGACTGATGGGGCGGGAATTGGCCGAGTTGGATTTATCCTGCGTTTTATGTACAGGACATACCTGGGCAATTTCCCACATTGTCAGGTAGATGCCAATGTTGTAGCTGTACTGGAACAGCTTGGCTAGGGGAGCGGCAAGGCCTGGAGCACAAGTCTTCAGTACTGTTGCCGGAATGTTGACAGGCCCCGTAGCCTTTGCAGTATCCAGTGTCTCCAACTGTTTCTTGATATCATGTGGAGTGAATCAAATTGGTATCAAATCAAATCAAATCAAATCTATGATGCTGGGGACCACTGGAGGAGGCTGAGATGGGCCATCCACTCAGCACTTCCGGCTGAAGATTGCTGCAAAGGCTTCAGCCTTATCTTTTGCACTGATGTACCGAGATGTACTGAGATACAGGACTTATTCACAATTGGAAGCAAATAGACGTATTAGTGATAGGCAGTATGGGTTTTATGGGGAAAGTCATGTTTCACCAACTTGACTGAGTTTTTTGAGGAGGTGACAAAAATGATTGATGAGGGAAGGGCAGTGGATTTTGTCTACATGGACTTTAGTAAGGAATTTGATTAAATACCTCATGGTAAACTGGTACAGAAGGTACAGTCTCATGGAATCCAGGATGAGCTAGCTAGATGTATACAAAACTGGCTTGGTCATAGAAGATAGTTGCAGTGGGAAGGGTGCTTTTCGGAATGGAGATCAGTAACTAGTGATGTCCCACAGGAATCAGTGCCAGGGCTTCTGTGGGGGTGACCTTATAGAGGTTTACAAAATTATGAGGAGCATGGATAAGATAAATGGACAAACTCTTTTCCCTGAGATCGGGGAGTCCAGAACTAGAGGACATAGGTTTAGGGTGAGAGGGGAAAGATATAAAAGAGACCTGAGTGGCAACTTTTTCACACAGAAGATGGTACGTGAATGGAATGAGCTGCCAGAGGATGTGGTGGAGGCTGGTACAATTACAACATTTAAGAGGTATTTGGATGGGTATATATATAGGAAGGGTTTGGAGGGATATGGGCCGGGTGCTGGCAGGTGGGACTAGATTGGGTTGGGATATCTGGTCGGCGTGGACGGTTTGGACCGAAGGGTCTGTTTCCATGCTGTACATCTCTATGACTCTATGACTCTATATCGTGTAGAGTGTGTTAAATTGGCTGAAGACTATAGTGATGCTGGGGACCACTGGTGTAGGCTGAGATGGACTATGTATGACTCTATGTATATAAATGATCTGGAGGAAAATGTTGGTGGTCTGAATATGAGGTTTGTGGATGACACCAAAATTGGTGGAGTTGTAGATAGTGAGGAGAATTGTCAAAGGATACAGTGGGATATAGGTTGCAGATTTGGGTAAAGAAATGGCAAATGGAGTTTAGTCAGGAGAAATGTGAAGTGATGCATTTTGGAAAGTCAAATTTAGGTGCAAGTTATACAATAAATGGCAGAATCCTTAGGAATATTGACAGAGAAGAAACTGAGCATACAAGTCCACAGATCCCTGAAACTGACAACACAGGTGAATAAGCTGGTCAAGATCTTCCAGGGTTTAGGATTGTTTAAAAAGAACAGGGAGGGTGTAAAAGAGGAGGAGGTGTAGCATTGCTAATCAGAGAGTGCAAGACAGCTAAAGAAACGAAGGTTGTTGAGGAAGATTTGTCTACTGAGTCAGTATGGGTGGGAGTTAGGAACAGCAAGGGAGCAGTCACCGCATTGGGGGTTTTCTACAGACCACCTAACAGCAGTAGTGAGATTGAAGATCTCATATTCGGGCAGATTCTGGAAAAATGCAGATGTAGCAGGGTTGTTGTTATGCGTGATTTCAACTTTCCCAATATCGACTGGAACCTCCTTAGTGCAGGTGGTTTGGATGAAGTCGTTTTTGTCAGGTGTCTTCAGGAGGGTTTCCTTACTCAGTATGTAGACAGGCTGATGAGGGGAGAGGTCATTTTGGATTTGGTGCTTGGCAATGAGCCAGAACAAGTGTCAGATCTCGCAGTGGGAGAACACTTTGGTGACAGTGACCACAATTGCCTCACATTTACCATAGCCTTGGAGAGGGAAAGGAGCAGCTACTGAGGGCAGATATTTAATTGGGGAAAAGGAAATGATGACGCTATCAGACAGGAGTTGGGAAGTACAGACTGGGAGCAATTGTTCCACAGAAAGGGCACAGCAGACATATGGAGACTGTTTAAGGAGCAGTTGTGCGAGTGATGTACAAATTTGTTCCTCTGAGACAGGTAAGAAGAGGTAAGATTAAAGAACCTTGGATGATGAGAACAGAGGAACTTCTCATCAAAAGGAAGAAGGCAGCTTACGTAAGGTGGAGGAAGAAAGGATCTAGCACAGCTTTAGAGGATTACAGGCTTGCTAGAAAGGAGTTCAGAAATGGACTGAGGAGAGCCAGGAGGGGGCACGAAAAAGGCTTAGCAGATAGGATTAGGGAGAACCCAAAGGCATATTACTCATACGTGAGGAATAAGAGAATGATCAGGGAGAAGGTAGGGCCGATCAGGGATAGCGGAGGGAACTTGTGCGTGGAGTCTGAGCAGATAGGGGAAGCCCCTAAATTAGTTTTTTGCTTCAGTTTCCACCAAGGAAAGGGAACATGTTGTAAATGAAAACTTAGAGGAGCTGGGATACAGTCTTGACCAGATCAAGATTGATGAAGTTGATGTGCTCAAAAGTTTGGAAACCATTAAGGTTGACAAGCCCGTAGGGCCAGACCAGATTTATCCTAGGCTGCTCCGGGAAGCGAGAAAGGAGGTTGATAAGCCGCTGGCGAGGATATTTGCCTCCTCACTCTTCACGGGAGTCATATTGGAGGATTGGAGGGAGGCGAATCTTGTTCCTCTTTTCAAGAAGGGTAATGGGGAAATCCCTGGCAGTTACAGACCAGTCAGTCTTACGTCTGTGGTCAGCAAAGTTTTGGATAGAATTCTGAGGAATAAGATTTATGACTATTTGGAAAAGCTATAACCTGGTGTTGTGTGATTTTTAACTTTGGTGTTTTGGCTTTTATTAACAGGGGCATCGAGTTTAAGAGCCACGAAGTTTTGCTGTAGCTCTAAAAGTCGCTGGTGAGACCACACTTGGAATATTGTGTCCAGTTCTGGTCGCCCTACTATAGGAAAGACACAGAGGCTTTGGAGAGGGTGCAAAGAGGGTTTACCAGGATGCTGCCTGGACTGGAGGGCTTGCCTTATGAAGAAAGGTTGACTAAGCTCGGACTTTTCTCTCTGGAGAGAAGGAGGAAGAGAGGTGACCTGATCGAGATATACAAGATAATGAGAGGAATGGATAGAGTCAATAGCCAGAGAGTTTTCCCCAGGGCAGGACTGACTGGCACAAGCGGGTCATAGTTTTAAGATATTAGGAGAAAGTTATAGAGGGCACGTCAGTGGAAGGTTCTTTACACAGAGAGTTGTGAATGCATGGAATGGGTTGACAGCTGTGGTGGTGGAAGCAGAGTCATTACGGACATTTAAGCGACTGTTGGACATGCACATGGATAGCAGTGAGTTGAGAGGTGCATAGGTTAAATTATTTTATTTTACATTAGGATTAATCCTCAGCACAACATTGTGGGCTGTGCTGTACTTTTCCATGTTCTATGTTCTAAGAGGACATTCAGCACGTTTGCCTTCATTGTCAGGGTATCCAATATAAAAGTTAGTGAGTTATGTTCCAGCTGTACAAAACGTTACTTAGGCCACATTTGGAATATTGCTTGCAGTTCTAGTCGCCACACTACCAGGATGTGGATGCTTTAAAGAGGGTGTAGAGTTTACCAGTCTGGTGCATCGATCCTTACCTTGTGGAAGGTCAACGCCAGCTCTTAGATATATCTTCCTACCTGTCCCTGGACTACCAACACTAGCGCACTTTTCCATGTAACCACAGAAGGTGCAATACCTGCCCCTTCCCCTCCTCCCTGTTCACCATCCAAGGACCTAAGGCATTCCAGGTGAAGCAGCATTTCACCTGTACCTCCTCCAATCTTGTGAATAGTATTCGCTGCAGCCAATGTGGCCTCCTCTACATTGGAGAAACCAAACGCAGACTGAGTGACTGCTTTGTGGGACACCTCCGATCTTCCCATAGCCGGTCATTTTAACATGGCACCGTGCTTTTGTGCCTACATGTCTTTTGTGAAGACATGTTTGTGAAAAAGTCCAAGGGAATGTGCTCCATAACTAATTTCTGCCATCCCAGCAAGCCCAGCAGGTTCTCAGACACCCAATTCATCAGAATATTCTTCCGTGCACAGTATGCAAGAATATTAAATAGTTTCTTCCCATGTCCGTCTAAAGATGATAAATTCGGTAGACCTAAGAGGAGAGATATCGGGTCTACTTTGACTTCAGTCCTCAATACCCTCCATATCCCTCCCGCCACAGCGCTCCAATAAACACAGAGCCTGTGGCATGTCCAGAAGCAATGGGTAAGAGTACCTGCACTTATTTTACATTTAGGGCACACTGAAGATGCCCATTTTTTAAACTTCGCCGGATGGTCTGGTGCCAGATGAGCCCTGTGCAGAACTTTTAACTGCGTAGTGCATGTCCTGTTACAGACTGAAATCTTTCGAGTATTCTCCCATATGTTCTCCCACGTTTCAGAAGAGATCGCCACTCCCAGCTCTTGCTCCCAGACCTCACATAACCAGTTAATATCCTGCCAGGCCCTGCCACCCAGCAGGTGACAGAGGGCACTAACCGAGAGGGTGCTTGTGAAATGTAGAAACAACCTCTCTATATCGGGCTTATAGGGCTTAGTGAGAAGCATAGTCTTCTTCTGGATGAAATCCCTAACCTGAAAAAAACGGAAAAGGTCTCTGCTGGGTAACTCGTATTTGCGACTCAGTTGCTCAAAAGACATCATAACCTTCCCCTCAAACAAGTCTCCCAAACTAGAAACTCCTCTCGCTGCCCATAGTTTGAACCCTGAGTCCACCATCCCTGGTCGGAACCCTGGCATGCCAACTATGGGTGTAAGTGGTGAAGTCTTGGATAAACAACCCTCACTCTGACACATCGCCCTCCATGCCTTGACTGTACTAATGACAATGGGGTTCCAGCAGTGGTCCATAACTGTCCTCATCTTATCCATGAACAACAGGTTAATAAGAGGGAGGCTTTGCTTGGGAAGCTTCAATATCCAGCCATATTGAGCCTGGATTGTTACCGACCCAATCGCAGACAAAGGGCAGCAGGGAACTCAATTGATACCTCCTGATGTCTGGGAAATCAACCCCTCCCCCTCCTTGAGGCAACTGCAATTTAGTAAGTTTGATGAGGGGCCGCCCATGATGCCAGACAAAGGAACCAAACCACCCCATAAGCTTCCGCAGCGTTGACCTGGGAAACATTATAGGGAGCATACGCATGGGATAAAGCAAACGAGGAAGAACATTCGTCTTAATGAGAGATATTCGGCCCAGCCATGAAATTGGAAGAGCCTTCCATCTCTGGAGATCTCGCCTGATACTGTCGAGCAAGTGAGCAAAGTTAGTCCGAAATAACAGATTAAACTTGGGGGTAATAAAAATGCCTAGGTATCGGAGCCCTGCCCGTGACCACTTAAAAGGGAACTTAGAGCCACCTTCAACTCCTGGCACATCCTTAAGGTTCCCCAAAGGCATAGCCTCCGATTTTGCAAAGTTAATCTTATATCCTGAAATAGCCCCAAATGAATTGATACATTGTATCAAATGGGGTACGGAGGTCATCGGGTTCGATAAAAACAGAAGGACATCATCCACATACAGTGTAATCTTGTGGGCCCTCGATCCCACTTCCGGAGCGGTATGTGGACGTTCTGACGAATGGCCTCTGCCAGCGGCTCTATCACCAATGTAAACAACAACGGTGAGAGGGGGCAGCCTTGCCGACTACCCCTTCCAATCCTAAAATTCCCAGACTTCATCCTGTTGATGACCGCGGCCAGAGGGCGGCGATATAAAACCTCCACCCACCTAGCAAAGACTCCACCCAACCCAAACTGTTCTAAGACATAAAAAAGATACGGCCATTCCACCCGGTCAAATGCTTTCTCTGCATCTAAGGAAATCACCAACCCCTGAATCGATTGTTGCTGACAAACTTGGACTATATTCAGCAACCTCCTAATATTATTAGAGGACCTATGGCCCCTTATAAAGCCTGTCTGGTCCTCTTTAATAATATGGGGCAACACCCTTTCCAATCTCAGCGCCAGAACCTTGGACAGAATCTTGAAATCTGAATTTAATAGAGAGGTGGGCCTGTATGAGGCACAATCCTCAGGAACCTTCCCCTTCTTAGGAATTAAGGAAATATTAGCTTCTCTCAAAGATGGTGGTAGGCATTCATGCATATAGGAGTGATTGTACATCTCCAACATCGGCCCTGACAGAATCCCTGTAAACTTCTTATAAAACTCACCCGGAAAACCATCAGGGCCAGGCGCTTTCCCACTCTGAAGCTGCCTAGCTGCCTCCTGTATTCCCTGAACTATCAAGGGGGCATTAAGGAGAGATACCTGTTCCAAGGTTACCCCTGGGAGGTCCAGGTTCTTAAAAAGGGTCTCCACTTTAGCACTTTCGCAACCTTCAGACCGATACAATTCAGAGTAAAAGCTCCGAAAAGCCTCATTAATCTTTTTAGCATCATATGTAAGGACCCCGGCGCTGTCTCTGATTGCAGTAATGGGTTGGGGAGCATGCTTTTTCCTAGTCAGGTATGCTAAATATTTCCCTGGCCTATCCCATATTCGAACAGCCTCTGTCTAGCAAAAGCAAGTTCTTTTAGATTAGATTACTTACAGTGTGGAAACAGGTCCTTCCACCCAACAAGTCCACACCGACCCGCCGAACTGCACCCACCCAGACCCATTCCCCTACATTTACCCTTTCACCTAACACTATGGGCAATTTAGCATGGCCAATTCACCTAACCTGCACATTGTTGGACTGTGGGAGGAAACCGGAGCACCCGGAGGAAACCCACACAGACACGGGGAGAATGTGCAAACTCCAAGTTTTCCTCCTCTCTCTTCAAGCATCTCAGGGAGTCCCTCTCCCACTGCAACTCCCAGGTCATTTCCTCTGCCCTGAAGCCGGACTTGTCCTACCTGTCTATCTCCTTTTCCACCTATCCACTCCACCCTCTCCTCCCTGACCTATCACCTTCATCCCCTCCCCCACTCACCCATTGTACTCTATGCTACTTTCTCCCCACCCCCACCCTCCTCTAGCTTATCTCTCCACGCTCCAGGCTCACTGCCTTTATTCCTGATGAAGGGCTTTTGCCCAAAACGTCGATTTCGAAGCTCCTTGGATGCTGCCTGAACTGCTGTGCTCTTCCAGCACCACTAATCCAGAATCCACACAGATAGTCGCCTGAGGCTGCGTTTTGTGTCAGTATTGAATTCAAGGCAGCCCAAAGGGCTATGATGCGCTGTAGCTTAGTCACCGAAGGCAGCGCAAGATGTGCTGCCTCCGCGGCTTTCAACCGTGTCTCAATTAGACGCTGCTGTTCCTCCTTCTGTCGTTTCCAGCTAGCCAAACAGGAAATAGCTAATCCCTAGCAAAGGCCTTAGCAGTCTCCCATAGCATGGACAAACTACTAGCCGTGCCTGTGTCGATATTCAAGAATTCCTGAAACTCCTTCAAAAAGTATTCCACAAATTTGGAATCCTTAAGGAGAAAGGGGTCCAAACACCAGTGCCGCAAACCTAGCCCTTCACTCTTGGCCTTAACCTCCAAATATACTGCAGCATGATCAGAGATAGGTATATTCCCAATTTTACAACCCATAATCGAATCCAGAAGGGCTGAGGGAGCCAGAAAGAGGTCAATCCTCATGTGTCATTTATATGGGTTTGAAAAAAAGGTGAAGTCCCTGTCGGTAGGGTGAAGACATCTCCAAATATCCACCAGCCCCAACTCCTTGCATAAATCTGGCCTGCTTGGCCTGTGAAAAAATAGTTGGGGGCCCACAAGGCATCCTGTCCACTGTCAGATCCAAAAGAAAATTAAAATCCCCCCTCCCTATAATAATGTGCCGTGTTCCAAAAGCACTCAACTTGGAGAAAGCACGAATCAAATATTTGAGGGGATGCGCCAGAGGACAGTAGGCGTTTAAAATGCCATATTCCTCCCCATGTATCAGGGCTTTAAGTATCACAAACCGTCCCTGCTCATCTTTCACCTGCTCTAATAATGTGAACGGAAGATTTTTCTGGATAAGTACCGCCACTCCCCTACTTTTAATAGTAAAGGATGAAAAGAATACCTGGTCATAACCCCTGCCATTGTAACTTCAGGTGTTCCCCATCATCAAGATGGGTTTCCTGCAACAAAGCAATATCAACCCTTTCCCTCTTAAGGCTAGAAAGCACTTTTTTCCTTTTAACAGGTGAATGACTTCCCTTAATGTTCCAGGAACACCATTTAATAAGATACTTAGCCATATCCCCTTTCAGACTCCCTTGAACCCCTCAGAGGGAGAACCCTGCTTACAAAGCGCCGAGCATAAGTAAAGAAAGAATCATAGAATCGAAAAACTATATATACAAAAACTACTCTATCATAACTAGAAACAACTATTACTACCAAAAAACTACAAAGAAAACCAACTATAGAACCTTGAATGGAAGACTCTTTCCCCTGCCCATAGGGGGTCCTCACCCTACCCATCCCCTCCTTCACAGCTCCTTCAAACCTGGACTGTGCCCCAGCCTTAGGCCAGAAAAAATAACAAGGAAATGATCCTTAAATCAAAAGACAAAGTTAGGATGAGCACTCCATCCATCCCTGGCTTCATTTCACCCCTACTTGTGACTAAAAGAGAAGCAGAACAAAAAAAAAGGGAGAGAGACAACAAAGAACATCCACAAAATTTCCTATCAGAAAATCCAGTTATTAAAAAAAATAGGAACAATTTATTCCAAAGTCTTTTCCCCGCTTTCCAAAAAGGAAATTATTAGGGAGAAAGAAAGGAATGAAAAAAAGGAAGGAAAACATGGGGAAAAATAGAAAAGAGAACAAACATTAACCATATTCTTCAGGCCTATCCGTCTATTTTAAAGTGTCCACAAAGTTTTTAGCCTTATCTGCCGAGTCAAATGTATAAACTGAATCCTCGTGGCTGAAACGAAGTACTGTGGGTATCTCATGGAGTACTGGATGCCCAGGTTCCTTGGCCTCTTTCTAACTTCATTGAAGGACTTCCTCTTTCAGAAGTACAGCCGCTGAAAAATCCTGGAAAAACATGATTTTTAACCCCTTGTATGATTTTCGAGGTCGTCGATATGGTTTCGCAAGGCTTGCACCTCTCGCTCCAGCACCTGGATCCGACTGGATGAGGACTCCATCACAGCTTCTGAGGCCTTAGTTAGCCCTCCACCTCCTCCAGCCTCTCCCCGAGGCCCTGGATCTCCTGATCGTGCTTCTGCAGCATGGATGCAATAGGTTGCACCTGGGCCTGAATCTCCCCACGGATTTCCTCAATCGCAGCTGCAACTTTCAAGGAAAGTCTCTCCATCGCCGTAGCCAAGTCCTGTGAGTCTGTCAGGTCCCCGGGGGGTTCAGGAGAGGCTGCTGCTGCTGCTGCTGCACATTCTGGTGTTGAAGGTGCTGGAGGGGAGTGTCCTCCCTGCTGCTGGTTGCTTGCTCCTTTTCCCTTTGGTATCCTTCCCACTCCCAAATATTAACAAGTACGTGTTCTGTAAGGCTTTAAACTTATATTTCCACCACATAGGTTGGCCAGGGATGGCAAAAAACACTGGTATGCCTTGGCTGTTAGGCAGAGCTGTCCACAGCAGTCCTACAGAATCGCCGCCACCTTGCCGAGTATGAATGGAGGGTTTTAGTTATAGAACATAGAACATAGAACAGTACAGCAGAGTACAGGCCCCCCGGCCCACCACGTTGTGCCAAGCATTTATCTTAATCTAAGATCAACCTAACCTACACACCCCTCAATTTACTGCTGTCCATGTGCTTGTCCAGCAGTCGCTTAAATGTCACTAATGTCTCTGACTCTACTACCACCACTGTAGACAGACAGGAGGCTGGGGGGAACACAGCAGGCCAGGCAGCATCAGGAGGTGGAGAAGTCGACGTTTCAGGTGTAGCCCTTCTTCAGGACTGGGGGGGTGGGTGTGGGAGAGCTGCAGATAAAAGGGGGTGGTGAAGTGGGGATAGGTTAAGACAGGTAGAGGGTTGGTCAATGGGAGGAATGAATCCAGTTTCTGGCAGGGAGGAGTGGAATGGAGAGAGTGGGGCTGGTAAGGGAGTCGGCAGATGGGAAGGGAGATTATTTGAAACTGGAGAATTCAATGTTGAGTCCTCCAGGCTGCAGGCTGCCCAGGCGGAAGGTGAGGTGTTGTTGCTCCAATTTGCAGTTTGGTTAGGGTTAGGTAATCCCAACCCTAACCCTAAATATCTTGAAGAAGGATTACACCCGAAACACCAACTTCTCCACTACTACACCTCTATGAATCTATGACCTGATGCTGCCTGGCTTGCTGTGTTCTTCTAGCCTCCTGCTTGTCTACTGTAGATTCCAGCATCTGCAGATTGTTTTTGTTTCTACTCCCACCTACCCTGTTTGTTATCTATATCAGTGATTTGGATGACAATGTGCCACGTAGGATTACATAGTTTGCTGAAGACACTAACATAGGTGTCTCCACATTGACATGGGGAACCGGTAAAACCATGCACACCATCAGGAATTCTGTCTATACTGAGAAAACAAAGATATATCCAACAGCCTTCTGCAGAGGGAGAAAACATTGTATTCACCTTATCCACCATATATATCTTCTGTCACATCTCCCCTATAGCTTCCTGCAATCACCTTAACATTAGGACTAATCACTTTAAAATTAGTACCCCTTGTAACAGCAATTTCTGCCTTAGGCAAATGTCTCTGCCTATCTACTACAAGACATGTCAGAGTGTCGACACGAGTAATACCATTACACGTGGGGACACCTCCCACCATGTACGCGGCAAGTACTCATGTGACTCGCCCAACACGGTCTATCTCATACGTTGCAGATAAAGCAGCATATCCCATTATAAAAGATGAAAATTTTAATCTAAGATTGTTAACTGTATGACATCTCCATGACACTGGACTTCTTTGGCTGTAAATTTTATTAGCATGATCTTAACCTCCACAAACCACCTGATGAAGGAGTGGTGCTCCGAAAGCTAATGCTTCCAAATAAGCCTAATGGACTATAACCTGGTGTTGTGTGATTTTTAACTTTGTCCACCCCAGTCCAACATCAGCACCTCCAATTCATTATCTCATACACCTCTATCAAGTCACCTCTCTTCCTTGTCTCCAGTGTGAAAAGTTCTAGCTCCCTCAACCTCTCTCCATAAGACAAGCCCTCCAATCTGGGCAGCATCCAAGTAAGGATTAGGAATTGACACGGGTTTGATGGACCAAAAGGCCTATTTTCATGCTGTACTATATCATATAAATCTCTTGCTCTCACTTCCAAAATGAACTTCACATTAAATTCCATTTACTAACATCTTGCTCACTTATTTAACCTATCAATATCACTCTAAACTTTTGTTCCCCTCTCAAAACCACATTTCTACTTAGTGTCTGTAAATTTGGCTACTGTACACTCACTCCCTTCCTTCATATATATTGTAAACAATTGCAATCCTAACATTGATCCCTGTCAAACTCCATAGGTCACATGTCACAGACCTGAGAAAGAACACCTTATCCCCACTCACTGCTTTCTGCCCATGTGCCAATTCTCTAAAATGCTAAAACACAGTGGGCTTTTGGAGAAAGTGAGGACTGCAGATGCTGGAGATCAGAATTGAATGTGGTGCTGGAAAAGCGCAGCAGGTCAGGCAACATCTGAGGAACAGATGAATCGTAAGCACAAGCCCTTCATCAGGAATGAAGCTGTGGGCTGGGGCGGTTGCTGAGAGATAAATGGGCGGGGTGTGGAGCAGGGCTGGGGGACACTAGCTGGGAATGCAATTTTTAGATAAAGGTGGTGAAGGTAAATCGGCCAGAGAGGAGGGTCGAGTTCATAGATGGGAAAGACGATGGTCAGGTCAATAGGACAGTGCTGAGGTTGGGGCTTGAGACTGGGATAAGGTGGAGGGAGGGGAAATGAGAAAACTGGTGAAATCCACATTGATCCTGTGTGGTTGCAGGATCCCAAGGCAGAGTATGAGGCATTCTTTCTCCAGGTTTCGGGTGGTCAGGGTTTGGTGATGGAAGCAGCCCATTACCTGCATATCCTTGGAGGAGTGGGAGGGGGAGTTGAAGTGTTCAGCCACAGGGCAGTGGGGTTGGTTGGTGCATGTGTCCCAAAGACATTCTCTGAAACGATCTATAAGTTGGTGTCCTGTCTCCCCAGTGTGGAGGAGACCACATCGGGTGCAGCAGATACCGTAGATGACATCGACAGAGGTACAGGTAAATTTCTGTTGGATGTGGAAGGATCCATGGGGGCCTTTGACAGAGGTGAGGGGGAGGTGTGTGTGCAGGTTTTACACTTCCTGCAGTGGCAGGGCAAGGTGCTGGGAGTGGGGTGTGGGCGGGGATGTGGATCTGACGAGGGAGCCACGATGGGAATAGTCCCTCCGGAATGCTGATAGGGGTAGGGAGGGAAATATATCTCTGGTGACTGAGGATGATGTGGTGTAAAGAGGTTGGTGGGATGGAAGGTGAGGACCAGTGTGGTTCTGTCCTTGGTCAGGGTAGAACCCTCCCCCTCCCTCACCTTCCACTCCACCAACCACCTCGGATGCTGCCTGACCCGCTGTGCTTTTCCAGCACCACACTCTTGACCATGGACTCTTACCATATAACAAACATTTGAAGTACATTGTTGAACTTTTTCTGCAAGTCCAAATACAAGTACTCGTTCCCATCCAGTTGAGCACAGCACACTGCCTGCTTTTAATACTGATAATTAGCTGGAGCCAAGTCTTCAGTCTAAGTAATTGGAAATAGTTTTGGGCTTGATTATTAACAATCCATGCAAATGCAAAATGTGAAAACATCATTGCTGTGATGCAGATTAAACTGGGTAGAACACAAGCATTTTCTCCTCCCAATGTGAGGATGCTGTTCCTTTAACATGGTTATGTGGTCCTTGGTTTTGTTCAAACAGGTTGTAAAAGGCCAATTTGGGGTCTTTGCTAAGGGCTAACAGATACTGTCCAAGGCAATAATCAGGCAAACAGCCTTTGTGTTTTGTTTAAAAACCAGTTATAGTCATAGAGTCATAGAGATGTACAGCACGGAAACAGACTCTTCGGTCCAACCCGTCCATGCCGACCAGATATCCCAACCCAATCTAGTCCCACCTGCCAACACCCGGCCCATAAACCTTCAAACCCTTCCTATTCATATACCCATCCAAATGCCTCTTAAATGTTGCAATTGTACCAGCCTCCACCACATCCTCTGGCAGCTCATTCCATACACGTACCACCCTCTGTGTGAAAAAGTTGCCCTTAGGTCTCTTTTATATCTTTCCCCCCTCACCCTAAACTTATGCCCTCTAGTTCTGGACTCTCCGACCCCAGGGAAAAGTCTTTGCCTATTTATTCTATCCATGCCCCTCATAATTTTGTAAACCTCTATGAGGTCACCCCTCAGCCTCCAGGGAAAACAGCCTCAGCCTGTTCAGCCTCTCCCTATAGCTCAAATCCTCCAACCCTGGCAACATCCTTGTAAATCTTTTCTGAACTCTTTCAAGTTTCACAACATCTTTCCAATAGGAAGGAGACCAGAATTGCATGCAATATTCCAACAGTGGCCTAACCAATGTCCTGTACAGCCACAACATGACCTCCCAACTCCTGTACTCAATACTCTGACCAATAAAGGAAAGCATACCAACCACCTTCTTCACTATCCTATCTACCTGCGACTCCACTTTCAAGGAGCTATAAACCTGCACTCCAAGGTCTCTTTGTTCAGCAACACCCCCTAGGGCCTTACCATTAAGCATATAAGTCCTGATAGGATTTGCTTTCCCAAAATGCAGCACTTCGCATTTATCGGAATTAAACTCCATCTGCCACTTCTCAGCCCATTGGCCCTTCTGGTCAAGATCCTATTGTAATCTGAGGTAACCCTCTTTGCTGTCCACTACACCTCCAATTTTGGTGTCATCTGCAAACTTACTAACTGTACCTCTTATGCTCACATCCAAATCATTTATGTAAATGACAAAAGGTAAAGGGCCCAGCACCGATCCTTGTGGCACTCCACTGGTCACAGGCCTCCAGTCTGAAAACAACCCTCCACCACCACCCTAGGGTACACCTGATCAAGTCCTGGGGATTTATCCACCTTTAACCATTTCAAGACATCCAGCACTTCCTCCTCTGTAATCTGGACATTTTTCAAGATGTCACCATCAATTTCCCTAGTCTATATCTTCCATATCCTTTTCCACAGTAAATACTGATGCAAAATATTCATTTAGTATCTCCCCCATTTTCTGTGGCTCCACACAAAGGCCGCCTTGCTGATCTTTGAGGGGGCCTATTCTCTCCCTGGTTACCCTTTCGTCCTTAATATATTTGTAAAAACCATTTGGATTCTTCATAATTCTATTTGCCAAAGCTATCTCATGTCCCCATTCTGCCCTCCTGATTTCCCTCTTAAGTATACTCCTACTTTCTTTATACTCTCCTCAGGATTCACTCGGTCTATCCTGTCTATACCTGACATACGCTTCCTTCTTTTTCTTAACCAAACCCTCAATTTCTTTACCAATCAGCATTCCCTATACCTACCAGCCTTTCCTTTCACCCTGACAGGAACATACTGTTTCTGGATTCTTGTTATCTCATTTCTGAAGGCTTCCCATTTTCCAGCCGTCCCTTTACCTGTGAACATCTGCCCCAAATCAGCTTTTGAAAGTTCTTCCCTAATACCGTCAAAATTGGCCTTTCTCCAATTTAGAACTTCAATTTTTAGACCTGGTCTATCCTTTTCCATCACTATTTTAAAACGAATAGAATTATGGTTGCTGGCCCCAAAGTTCTCCCCCACTGACACTTCAGTCACCTGTCCTGCCTTATTTCCCAAGAGTAGGTCAGGTTTTGCACCTTCTCTAGTCGATGCATCCACATACTGAATCAGAAAATTATCTTGTACACATTTAAGAAATTCCTCTCCATCTAAACCTTTAGCACTATGGCATTCCCAGTCGATGTTTGGAAAGTTAAAATCCCCGACCATAACAACCCTATTATTCTTATAGATAGCTGAGATCTCCTTACAAGTTTGTTTCTCAATTTCCGTCTGACTATTGGGTGGTCTATAATACAATCCCAATAAGGTGATCATCCCTTTCTTATTTCTCAGTTCCACCCAAATAACTTCCCTGGATGTATTTCCGGGAATATCCACCCTCAGCATAGCTGTTATCCTTATCAAAAATGCCACTCCTCCTCTCTTACCTCCCTTTCTATCCTTCCTGTAGCATTTGTATCCTGGAACATTAAGCTGCCAGTCCTGCCCATCCCTGAAGAAGGGCTTATGCCCGAAACATCGATTATCCTGCTCCACGGATACTGCCTGGCCTGTGTTTTTCCAGCACATTTTTCATCTCTGGTCTCCAGCATCTGCAGTCCTCACTTTCTCCTGCCCATCCCTGAGCCATGTTTTCGTAATTGCTATATCCCAGTCCCATGTTCCGAACCATACCCGGAGTTAGACCCCTCGCATTGAAATAAATGCAATTTATTAGTCCTACCTTGTCCCTGCCTGTTTGACTCACTTCTGTTCCCAACTGTACCTGTCTCAGATTGATCTCTTTCCTCACTATCTCCCTGGGTCCCACCCACCCCCACTTAACTAGTTTAAATCCTCCTGAGTAGTTCTATCAAATTTCCCTGCCAGTATATTAGCCCCCTTCCAATTCAGGTACAATCCATCCTTCTTGTACAGGTCACTTCTACCCCAAATGAGATTCCAATGATTCAAAAATGTGAATCCTTCTCCCATACTGCAGCTCCTCAGCCATGCATTCATCTGCTCTATCCTCCTATTCCTGCCTTCACTATCTTGTAGCACTGGGAGTAATCCAGATTATTACTACTCTGGAGGACCTCCTTTTTAAAATTTCTGCCTCTCTAATCTCCCTTCAGAGTCTCAACCTTTTCGCTTCCAATGTGGACAATGACCTCCTGCTGGCCCCTCTCCCCCATGAGAACATTCTGCACCCGGGAAACAACACACCATTCTGCTTTTTCTCTGCTGGCCATAGAAAAGTCTGTCTGTACCTCTAACTACAGAATCCTCTAACACAATTGATCTCTTGGAAGCCGACATACCCCTAATTGCATTAGAGCCAGTCTCAATACCAGAAACTTGGCTTATCGTGCTACGTTCCCCTGAGAATCCATCACCCCCTACATTTTCTAAAACAGCATACCTGTTTTAAAATGGGTATATCCACAAAAGACTCCTGCCCTTCCTGGAGTTAACCCATCTATGTGACTGTATCTGAGACTTTTCCCCCTTCCTATAACTGCCATCACATACTGTTGCAAATTCCTCATCGCTTCTGTTTCTCCAACCGATCCACTCGATCTGATAAGATTTGCATCCAGCATTTATGGCAGATATAATCCACCGTAACCCTTAAACTCTCTTTAAACTCCCACATCTGACAAGAAGTACATATCACTGCAAAGTCCATTTTTGCTCCTTCACAATCTACAGACCCAGAAAATAACACCTCTATTCCTCTACAAACACTGCCCCAGGTTAAATTAATAGCTTATGGCTTATATTTTAAGTTTAATTAAGAGACTTATCTCCAAAAACATATAATCAAGAAAGAATCCACTAACTTAGGACTGCAGCCTCTCTCTTAGAAAGACTTAAAACAATTAACTTATCTGTGCTGTGAACTTCACCCAACAGTTCCTCCAAGATTAGCTGTGAATTTCACTGTTTGTTAATTTTCCCAGATGCACTCTAATGTCCAATGACACACGAATTCAAACAGCAAAGGCGGTAACTTTGTAGTTGTACAATGAAAGGAGAGTGGTCAGTTCTCCCAATTCAGCGATTTTTTAAAAAAAAGTTTGGTTTAGTTTTTAGCTGGGAACCCAAAGCAACAGCTACAGTGAAAAGAGGTTCCATGCGGATTCTCTCTCGGACATCTATTTTGCAAGAAGCTGTGTTTAGTTTACCTTTTTGCCAAGAGATGTGTTTATGGGGATGTTTCAGAAAATTGAAGCAACATCATTAAGTTGCATTAGAGTTGCTTGGGTTTTCAGGTGGGTTGTTATACTATTATTGTTCTCTTTTGTTTGTGTTTCGGTCTGTAGTCTGTAAATAAATTGTTTTAAATTGGAGTGGTTTGACCAACTGCATCATTCCTGGAATATCCGCCTTACATTTGTTTTAAACAACTACAAAAGTTAGGATCTGGGCTACCTTCTTGAAATGTTTTGAGGGGATCTGGCCTGGTCCATACCACCAGTTACTTGGGTCAGTTCCTTAATTCTGTATCCAGATATACCTTGAACCAAACTGAATCTGCCAATATTCTTAACCAGTGCACAATGGAGGCTTGACAGGTTAATTTTGCAAAATCACCAACAGGAAAACAAAATGCATTTTTATATGGTCAGAGTTTATTGAAATGTTGTTCTGAACATTACAAATCGTAAAAGCAATTAGTTATTTCTTCAAACATTTTAAGTTGGAAGCTGTGCCATTTTGATGTGACTACCATTTTAATAGTATTGTGTTTGAGACAAGAGTGGTTGATCAGTCTCCTGAAATACTTACAGATCCTATTAAGTGCACACCTACATATAGCTTCACTCCTGATGCAGAACAAAATACAAGCATAATTCCTTCCATTTGAACTTTGTAATTAATCCAAAGTACATTGCAAAACAGGTAGTTACTTTTAGCAAAGATGTATTTGTTCCCCAGCAGGGTACAGCTGCGTGCAACCCACAAAAATGTACAGTGACTTGACAAGCACAACATAGCTGGAATGAGGAATTACATACAATTATCTCACTGATAATTGCACAAGGTAAAAAGTAAACTGAAAAAGTGAGATTGAATAATCTAAAATTTAGGATATTCATTGGCAAGGCGACAGACCACGATGGGTCAAATTGTTTGCATGGTGCACTTACACTGTTCAAAGTATAATGGTATATGGATGACGACTACAATCTGGGTGTACAATTCAAACATGTCGTCTATTGGTCAAATCCTTATACTGGAATGTAAGCTTTTACCAGTTGCTGAGTTCTAGATTTTTTTTTTTAATTGCTGCGAAGTAAATATTCAAGCATACCACAGACGTAGCACAATGTGAGGATTAATAGCACAACTTCCACTTGAGGAGGAAAGAAAGTACGTGACTTCTTAAAGGTCACTTTGCATCTGACCAGCAAACGGATCTCAACCAATTTCCCTAATATTCTTCTTCTTCTTCACCTTGATCCTCAACACTATCAGCACCAACCTCCTCATAATCTTTCTCCAAGGCAGCCATGTCTTCACGGGCCTCTGAGAACTCCCCTTCCTCCATCCCCTCACCCACATACCAATGCACAAAGGCGCGCTTGGCGTACATCAGATCAAACTTGTGGTCCAGTCGAGCCCAGGCTTCAGCAATGGCCGTGGTGTTGCTCAGCATACACACAGCTCGCTGCACTTTGGCCAAGTCCCCACCAGGCACCACTGTAGGGGGCTGGTAGTTAATGCCAACCTTGAAGCCAGTTGGGCACCAGTCCACAAACTGGATGCTGCGTTTGGTCTTAATGGTGGCAATAGCAGCATTGACATCTTTTGGCACTACATCACCACGGTAGAGCAGGCAGCAAGCCATGTACTTGCCGTGGCGAGGGTCACACTTGACCATCTGGTTTGCTGGCTCAAAGCAGGCATTGGTGATCTCAGCCACAGAGAGCTGCTCATGGTAAGCTTTCTCAGCCGAGATGACAGGGGCATAAGTAGCCAGAGGGAAATGGATACGTGGATAGGGAACTAAATTGGTCTGAAACTCTGTCAGGTCAACATTCAAAGCCCCATCAAAGCGAAGGGATACGGTGATGGAGGACACAATCTGACCAATCAGTCGGTTCAAATTGGTGTAGGTTGGGCGTTCAATGTCCAGGTTTCTACGGCATATATCATAGATAGCTTCATTGTCCACCATGAAGGCACAGTCCGAGTGTTCGAGAGTGGTGTGTGTCGTCAGGATAGAGTTGTAAGGTTCAACCACAGCTGTGGAGATTTGAGGAGCTGGGTAGATGGCAAATTCAAGTTTGGATTTCTTGCCATAGTCGACAGAGAGACGTTCCATCAGCAGAGATGTGAACCCAGAGCCAGTGCCTCCACCGAAGCTGTGGAAAATGAGGAAACCCTGGAGACCGGTGCATTGGTCAGCCTGTGTGGGAAGGAATAGGTAGCATGTTACAATTCAGTCAGAGTGTAGTATTCAGAAGGAAGAAAATTAAAAAATATTCTTTTTGTTTGGGAAAGTAATTGTTTTGAGTCTTAAATTTATGGCAGCAAGTCCTGGAATCATTCTAGCTACTCAGCTCTGAATTAATTTATGTCCTTTTAGTTTATAATAAAGAAAAACGTTTCCCAAACATTTCAAATATGGATACAGCAATGAGATGGACAGAATTAGACTGTACGAGATGTTCTATTACTGGGTGAATGAGCAACAATCATAAAGCAAATCCATATCCAGCTGAGTTTTGACATTATTTCTTTAAGCTTCATATTCCATGATGGATCTTCCCTATTTGCACATCACAAACAATTATCTTCCCACCTGCTTAATTAGTCCAGATCACATTGAATGCCATCAGTATCCTGTAGTTGTCTCCGGTCACACTGTTATGCATCATCAGCAAATACAATACTATGTTATAACTTCCTCTATTCATTTTATGAACACAATGGTCAGCAGGCCTTGCAGAATGTACCAATTTGAGTTTTTTCAAACACGATCTTTAATTGATCCACTGGATTTTTACACAGTTTTCTGCAAATGCCAGTTCAGGATCTGGGACTTTTTGTTTTAGAGAAAACCTTTCTTGTGTACTTCAAGCTGCCAATTCAATGATCCACACCTTAAACCACCCAACACAGGGTACCTTATGAGCTGTGGAATGATGATTCCCAGCAGCTAGTTGGAAACTATAAGAAGGCATTTCACTTGTGACTCTTAACACGCATCAAGGAGATGTGATCTTTTAGTTATCCACTCCCTGGTGAGGATTGATACACAGGTTTTCAGATGTGAAGGGAAATCTCTGAAGCCACCATTGCAGCCGAATGCATCATCACGTCCTTTAATAAAATATATGAAAATAGATCATGTGAGAGTAACGTGGTGATTCAAAAAGGTAAATACTGACAATAGACACTGTTAAAGCATTACACAAAGTACAATTATGTTTATTCCTTGATTAATGGATAATGCAAGAACCTTACAAGTTTACGGAGCTTGTCAAGGACCAAGTCAATAAGCTCCTTTCCGATGGTGTAGTGCCCACGGGCATAGTTATTGGCAGCATCTTCCTTCCCGGTGATGAGCTGCTCGGGGTGAAATAGCTGCCGATAGGTACCACTACGAATCTCATCTGGAAGGCAGATGAAACATTACTTTTCCCTTCCCATGCATAAACAAACAAGGGATAAACCACAGAGATATTAATTTTGACAATGCAGCTCCATAAGCAGGAGAATTATAAACAAATTCTCACAATAGACATACCAATAACGGTTGGTTCCAGGTCAACAAAGACAGCACGTGGGACGTGTTTTCCTGCACCAGTCTCACTGAAGAAGGTGTTGAAGGAGTCATCTCCCCCTCCAATGGTCTTGTCACTGGGCATCTGCCCATCAGGCTGGATACCATGTTCCAAACAGTACAGCTCCCAGCAGGCATTGCCCATCTGGACACCAGCCTGGCCAACATGGATGGAGATACATTCACGCTGTGGGAGAAATCAAAAAGTATAAGTCACATCAAATTGAAAGAAAAACTTAAGATATCAGTGGTGACAGTAATAATCATATTGGTACCTAAATATTAATCAGCGAGAATATTTAAAAACAAGTCTTTGAAAGGTCACCCTTCCCCTGTGACCTGGGGACTCCATCATTAGGGGGACAGATGGGAGATTCTGTGTTATGAGAGACACTCACTGTTGGTGTGTTGCTTCCCAGATGCCAGAGTCTGATGTCTCTGATCATTTTTTTGGGATCCTGGGGGGGGCGAGCAACCCCCTCATGGTTCACATTGGCACCAAACGACAGGCAGGAAGAGAGATGGGGATTTAAGGCAGAAATTCAGGGAGCTAGGGCGGAAGCTTAGAGCTAGGACAAACAGTTGTTATCTCTGGTTTGTTCCCCATGCTGGCAAGAATAGGGCGACAGAGAAGTTGAACACGGCTACAAGGATGGTGCAGGAGGGTGGGTTTTGGATACCTGGATAATTGGGGATCTTTCTGGGGTAGGTGGGACCTCTACAAACAGGATAGTCTTCACCTTAACCAGAAGGGTACCAATATCCTGCTCCAGGGAAAATAGCCCCAGCCTTTTCAGCCTCACCCTACAGCTCAAACCATCCAATCCCAGCAACATCCACTCAAGTGGTTTTAGAGAAAATCTGTAGCTCAGGTTGTGGATCTGGGTGTAAGCTTGCTCGCTGAGCTGGTAGATTTGTTCTCAGACCATGCAAGGTAACATCATTGAGCCTCTGACGAAGCACTGATGTTCTGTCCTGCTTGCTTTTTGCGAGTCTAGGTCTTCTGTGGTGGATGATATCACTCCTGGTCCTTTTTCTGAGAGGTTGGTAAATGGGGCCGAATCGATGTTTGTCAATGGAGTTCTGGTTTGAATGCCAGGTCTCTAGGAATTCCAGCGAGTGTCTTTGTTTAGCCTGTCCCATGATTGTCCCAGTTGAACTGGTATTCCTCTGTCTGTGTATAAGGATACTAGTGATAGTTGGTTATATCTTTTGGTGGCTAGTTGGTGCTCATGTATCCTGATGACTAATTTCCTGCCCTTCTGTCCGATGTAGTATTTGATGCAGTCCTTGTAGGGTATTTTGTATATGACGTTCGTTCTGCTGGTTGTTGGTACAATGTCCTTTAAATTCATTAGGAGCTGTTTCATTGTGGTAGGTGGTTTGTGGGCTACCATGACGTCAAGGTGTCAGAGTAGTCTTGCCGTCATCTCCTAAAATGTCTTTAATGTATGGCAGGGTGGCTGAGAGTCTCTGGGCGTGTTGTCTCTTCTTGTTTAGATTTGATGTGTAGGAATTGGCAGACTGTGCTTATCATGTCCCCATTGATCCTGAATACATTGAATAGTTGTTTTTCCTGGGCGCTGCAGTGTGTTGTGACTCATTTAAATAATGTCCTAATGCAGCTCCATTTGTGGGTGTTGGGATGATTTTCTCCTATAGGAGAAAAAGAGCACTGCAGATGCTGGAGACCAGAATTGAAGAGTGTGGTGCTGGAAAAGCACAGCCAGTCAGGCAGTATCCAAGGTTCAGGACAGTCAGTCAATGTTTCAAGTATGTGCTCTTTATCATGAAGTTGAGTATCTGATCAGTGTGCGTGGCCTTCCTGTAGATGCTGGTCTGCAAATCTCCATTGGCTTTTCGTTCTACTGTAATGTCTAGAAAAGAGAGTCTGTCATTGTTCTCTTCCTCTTTGGTGAGCTTTACACCTATAAGGAAGTTGTTTGCGGGGTTCTTATAACTTGTTGCATTTCGTGATGCCAAAGACGTCATCCACATAGCAGACCCAAAACTTCAGCTGGATCATGGAACAGGCTGTTCGTTCTAACTTCTGCATAACTGTTTCTGCTATGGTGATCCCATATGATCTCAATTAATGATGGAACAGACACAATGGGCTGAATAGCCAACTTCTGTTCCTATGTCTTACGGTTTCTGTAGCAGTCTCCATCCATTCCTTCACCCCACTGTTTCCAGCTGTATTAGCACTATTGTAGAAATCCCTCTACGTCTACTTTTTCTCATTTAAAATGCTCCTTTAAACAGATTTTGCTTTTCTCATTTCAACATTAATTTTAGCTCATTCATTTATACTTGCATACAATGGTTAGGGTGTATTTTCATATATTAATATGAACTATCACAAACATAAATCCATTACATTTTATATATTTTCTTCAAAAGAAACATGCTTGCAGCACAAAATTTAGCATCTCTTTGTTTAAAAGTCAAGGGAGCAGTGCTGCAAAACTGAATTGTTTAGTTCACTGCCCCTTTACATGTCAGTACTGGATCAGAAGAGAACTAAATGCAGCAGAAATCTGAATCCTGTTATATAGAAATAGAATGGTCATAGAAAAATTCCAGAATAGGACTCATTGCTGTACACAATAGATTGTCTGTCTATACAGCAACTTTTAGAACAAACATTTTGGCATAGTTTAAATTATGGAATTTGTTGATAAAGTCAAGAGAATTGTGCGCGCAGAAGTCTCACGGACTACAAAAATGAGCTAAATTCCAAACAAGTTGCACATTTAAACTGACTATCAATTCCACCAGTCAGATCCTGGCTCAATTTGATACATTCAACTGTTTTTAATTAAAGTTAACAGAAAATAATACATGCAACTTTGAAATTAGGGGTCAATTAAAATGATATAATTCTGTATTCGCAGGCACAGGCCCTCTGATATCTTGTACAATATCCTTATTGCCCTAAACAAATATTTCAAAATATTAAGCAATTAAATCTTATTGTTCACCATGACAATACGATTTTCAGGAATTAAACGGGTTACACAAAATGGAGTTCTGTGCCCCAGAAAACAGACCGATACATAACAATGACCAAGCAAACTAGTCTCCGACTATTTGCAGAAACCGAACAAGCACACCTCCCTAGGAGAACACTCCACTAACACTAGTTACTAAAACACACCTCCAGTAGAAAACTAGCAAGTGTAGAAAACTGGCAAGTATATAATCAGTTATCAGAATCAAGCACAATTAAGGCCCTAAAGGAATGTCTGAATGATTTATTTGGAGGTTTTTGCAAAGAGAAAACGTATCCCAGTCTTTGCCTTTTCTGTCAAATGCTATTGATACAGATCATTCTCTAGATAAAAGCACACTGAATAGACAACTGGTCAATGCTAATGCCAAAAAAAGCCTGGAAAAGCCACACCTACTGTGGGAAAATGTACACAACTGCAAATACCTTGTAAGGGCTGAAAATTCACTGATTTGAATAAGCAAGGAAGGACAATGCTGACAGATCAGAGATACTCAGAACACACACTTGGCTTAATGTACTTTTTTTTCCTCTATTCTGTGAAAAATGTATTTTCAAACTTCCTATAGTTTGTGTGGGGAAATACTTCTTGCAGCAACTGTGGACCATTCAGACCCAAATAAGTAGCTTTTAAAGTTACAAGGAAACCTTTAGTATTTAATGTATTTCTAAAATACTGCAAAATGTTTAACTCCAACTTTTAAAAAATTTATAGTCTCAACTAAACAATCAGCAACTAAAGACTATAATTGCCAATCGATTTGGACAATGGTGCTGTAGGTGGGGGACCAAGGTTTGTATTCAATTCATGTTTGCTACATTCCAGTTGCATGGGGTGCAATAAAAGGACTCAAATACCTTAATAAATTAATTATTTGGCTAGGTGATTTGAGTGAAAATGAGTAATTAACCCACCAACCTATATTGTCTCCTAGACCTCAAATCTTCAAAGTTTAATATTTACAATCTTGTGTTTATATTCTTGTGAGCCTCACAAGGCTTTTCCAGCCTTATAACTAGATCACTCCACTCCCCTTCTACGGTAAATTGTTTCTCTGGTGCAGCACCATCCTTCATTATGCTATTTAATGTACACTGCACCATTCATACCAAACTAAGTTACATAAAGATAATAGAAAGGCTGGGATTGTTCTCTTAGCGGATAAGGTTTTAGGGAAAATTATTTCCACGGGCAAGCAGACCAGTTCCCACTTGTCATAGGTTAAAAATAATTGCCAAACGAACTAAATAGGGAAGAAGAAATGGCCTCACAGAAGGTTAAGATTTGTGATACATGATTTTAAAAAGTGGTAGAACCAGATTCTATCCAAAATTCTAAATTCTAATGGGAGAAAAATTGGGATGTAAAGCAAAGTTTGACAGCTGGATTAAAAGGAAATCACTACAGATGCCGGAAATGTGAAATAAAAACATAAATAACTGAAAATACTCAACTGGTCTGGCAACATGTGTGGAGACAGAAAGAGCTATTACTTGGATTTGAAGCTACTTCAAGATGGCAGGGTAGAAATATAACTGGATGCAGTGACAAAAAGGAGACAGTATGGCAGGCAAGAGCAATCTACTCCGCAATTCGAATAAAATCATGTCTGAACCAATAAACCTTAACTCCACTTTCTTGCCTTTTCTTCATAATCCTAGATTCCCTTGCTGATTAAAAATAAATCTCTCAACCTTGAATATATTTCATGATCTAGCCTGTACAGTGGCAAAGAATGCCAGACTTACTAACTGCAGAAGAAATGCCTCCTTATGTGTCTTAAATGGGTGACTCCTTACCTTGAGATTTTACCCTGTGGGTCTAGATTCTCCCACAAGAACTTCCCCACATTTACCCTGTCAAGGCCTAAGAATCTGGTATGCTTGAATAGATCACTTCATTTTTCTAAATGCCAGGGAGTAGAATTAGATGAGTTTAACTGACAAAGATCCTGGAATTAAAGATTAGGGAGACCAACCCATGATCTCTACCACTCAGAAGGACAAGGAGAGCACTACCTAGAAGTTCTCCTCAAGGACATACACCATCCTGACTTGGAATTATACCACCATTCCTTCAGTGTTGGAAATGTAGTCCTGGAACTCCTGCCCTAACAGCACTGTGGGCATCCCCAGACCACAGAATGCATATTCTAGAATGCAGCTCACCACCACCTTCTCCACAGTAATTGAGGACAAACAAAATGCTAGTCTAGCCACTTCATACCAAGACTTAATTTCTAAAAACATCCAAAGAGAGTATAATTGCCAGAATGGCCATGCCTAATTACCTACCTCAGTATCCTATTTCTGCATTCTCCCCATTTCCTTTGATCCCTTTAATCTCAAGAACTATACCTAAATCCTTCATGAAAATATTCAATATTTTGGCCTTGACCACTTTCTGGCAGAGAATTCCACAGGCTCAGCCCATTCTCTGCGTCAAGATTATTTCCCCTCCTCTAAATGGCCTTTTTATTCTCAGACTGTGAGCCCCGCTACAAGCAGATGAGGGTGCTAGTGGTATTATTGCTAAACAATGAATCCACAAACTCAGCTAATGTTCTGGGGACCCAGGTCTGAGTCCCAAAATGGCAGATAGTGAAATGTAAATTCAATTCTAAAGAAAAAAAATGTGGAATTAAGAATTTACTGATGACTATGAAACTGTTTGGGGCACAGATGGTGGGGTGGGTGGTGTGCTGGATAGGCTGGGACTTTTTCCTCGGAGTGTAGGAGGTTGATGGAAACCGTAGAGGTATATCAAACTGAGGGGCATGGCTAGGGTGAATAGCCAAGGTCTGTTCTCTAGGGTTGGGGAATTCAAAATTAGACAGCATATTTTTATGGAGAAAGATTTAAAAAGGACCACAGGAGTTTTTTTTTTTACACACAGGGTGGTACTTTTATAGATAAAACTGCCAGAGGAAGCAGTAGCAGCAGCTATAATACAACATTTAAAAGACACTTGGACAGGAACACGATTAAAAAATGTTTAGAGGGACATGGGCCTACAGCAGGCAATGGGACTAGTTTAGTTTGAGAGAGTCTGTGCAGACAGGTTGGATCAAATGGTGTTTCCTTGCTGTATGACTACGACCTGCTGACTGATTCAGAATCCCTACAGGGTGGAAACAGGCCATTTTGGCCCAACAAGTCCACATCGACCCTCCATAAAGTAAACCATCCAGACCCACTCCCCTACCCGACATTTCCCCTGACTAATGCACCTAACCTACACATCCCTGAACGCTATGGGCAATTTAGCATGGCCAATTCACCTAACCTGCACATCTTTGGACTGTGGGAGGAAACTGGAGCACCCGAAGGAAACCTATGCAGATATGAGGAGACTGTGCAAACTCCACACAGTCGCCCGAAGCTGGAATCAAACCTGGGTCTCTGCCGCTGAGGGAGCAGTGCTAACCACTGAGCCACCATACCACCTGCCAGCAATTTCTTTCTTTCTTTCTTTCTTAAAATAAGAGATGCCCCATGACCAGTGGCAGACATGACGACCTAAAGGAGAGGGGTCTGTTTTTGTGCTGCACATCTCTATAAGGGCTAATTTCTACTGGGGTGGGGCGGGGCGGGGCAATAGAAACTGATCACCACGTTAGACATCAGCCGCCCCAGGGGAAGGTCATCAATGTCATCACCGAGTCTGACGCGTGCGCACTAACCTGCCTGCCGACAGCCGGCCAGCACGCAGGCGCACCGGGGCCGTCCCCATTTTCCATCCCACACCACCCCCTCCCTCCGGGAGAGCGCCGCCATTTTAGAACAAAAATGCAGGGAGGGAAGGAGAAACAACAATAAAAAGGTTTTCCCGGTACAGCCTGTCGCCTTCGGTTAGACGACCTCGCCAATTCCATCGAGACGTAGCTACAGGCGGCTTCCTCACCTTAAATTCGGATGTGGCGTTTCAAATAAAAAAGTAAAGGCGGGAAGTGGACGGTGGGCCCCAAAGCGTAGGAGAACCGTCCGAAATGGAGACTTTTTAAAAAAAAAAGGAAAATTTCACCAAACCGGCTCTGAGGAATATTGGAGCTAGTTTCTTTTGTTTTGTTTAACACAGAAAAAGAACACCGAGAGAATGACGGCCCCGGGGAAACGTTCACCTACCATTGTGTTGCTCGGCTGGCGCGATTGCTCAGGAATGAATGACGGGGTAATGTCGTGAGTCTGTGCGCATGCGTGGCGAAACGGGGCGGGTTATTGGCGTGAGTCTCTGCGCATGCGTGGCGAAACCTGGGGCGGGATATTGGCGTGAGTCTCTGCGCAAGCGCCATACCATCCCCCCTCCCCCCCCCCGGTATGGAGGCGGTCGCGCGGTGACGTAGAGGCTGCTCCAATACCGCAGAGGGTGGCACGCTGACAAAGAATTAGGGATTGATCAGCACGTCATTGCAGCATCTGTGGGTGGAATTCGCATCTATGACTACAACTTCCAGCAACTTTCCAAACCCATGACCCCTCTTCCCTACTCCAGTAAGACAAGGGCAGAACACAAAACAAACAGACATTTCTGGAGAAACTGCAAGGTTTTGCAGTGTCTGTAAATGCCTTTATTTGTTGCAGTAGATCGAGGCATTGGGGAGGGGAGATGATGGTATTACCCATCCATTGACTTTCCCTTTAGTTTATTTTCCCAGCCTACTTTAGATGACTCTCTTAAAAGCTCTGCATTCAGACCATAAGACATAGGAGCAAAAATCAGACCATTCAGCCCATTGAGTCTGCTCTGCTATTCATCACCTTCATCTCCTCCCCCTATTGTACTTTATGCTACTCTATCCCCACCCCCACCCTCCTCTAGCTTATCTCTCCATGCTTCAGGCTCTCTGCCTTTATTCCTGATGAAGGGCTTTTGCCCGAAACGTCGATTTGGCCTGTCCTTGGATGCTGCCTGAACTGCTGTGCTCTTCCAGCACCACTAATCCAGAATCTGGTTTCCAGCATCTGCAGTCATTGTTTTTACCTGCTCTGCTATTCAGTCATGACTGATAAGTTTCTCAAAAACCTATTCATGTCAGTCTTAAATATACTCAATGACCTGGCCTCCACCCTGGTGAAAAGACCTTGTCTATTTACCCTGTACATGCCCCTCATGATTTTATAAACTTCTATAAGGCCACCCCTCAGCCTCTGCTCCAGGGAAAACAGCCCCAACCTATTCAGCCTCTCCCTATAGCTCAAATCCTCCAACCCTGGCAACATCCTTGTAAATCTTTCAAGCTTCACAACATACAGCAAACACAGGGAATACAGGGGATGTTCAGCAGGTCTGACAGTACCTGTGAAAAGTGAAACGGAGTTAACATTTTGAGTCCAGTGTGACTTATTCAGAATGAGGAAGACTTGAAAAGTTAACTCTGTTTCTCTATCCACAAATGCTTACAGACCTGCTGAGTTTTTCCAGATTGTGTGTTTCAGATTTTCCAACAATCCCATGCTATTTTTCTTTTATTTGAAATTCCACTATTTTGTGATTGCTTCTCTTACAGGATCCCTCACTATAATTTTTTTAATGAATCCTGCTCCATTATACATTACTAAATCTAAAATCCTTCCTGATGAAGGACTTATTCCTGAAATGTTGATTCTCCTGCTCCTCGGATGCTGCCTGACCTGCTGTGCTTTCCCAGTAACACACTCTCGACTCTGATGTCCAGCATTGGCAGTCACTTTCTGCTAAATCTAAAGTAGCCTATTTCTGACTAAATTCTGCAATGTACTGAATTAAGAAATAACCCTCGATGCAGTCTACAAATTTATGTTCTGTGTCGCCCTTCCCCATTTGATTTTATCAGTCTATTTGCAGATTAAAATCACCCATGACAATCATAGTGTCCTTCTTATGCACCTCCATTATTTCCTGATTTATACTTTGTCCTATAGCAAGGCATCGCTTTGGAGGCTATAGGTGACCCTCCTGTGAATTCTTACCCTTGCCATTCCTTTTCTTCCCCAAACTATTCCACACCACGACATATCTGTATCACTGCTTACCACTGCGCTGATGCCTTCATTTATTAACCAAGCTACCCCACCTTCTTTTCCTTTTTGCCTATTTTTTCTAGAACTGAATATCCTTGAATATCGATTTTCCAATCCTGGTCACCCTGCAACCATGTTTCTATGATAGCTATCAAATCATATCCATTTATTACTATTTGTGTAGTCAACTCATCTAGCTTGTTAAAAATGCTGTGTTTTCAGACAAAGAGCCTTAACCTTTTTTCTTTACCAGTATTACTTTCTCTAGTTCCAATTTCTGCTGCACTCTTCTGTGCATGTTTTCCTGTAACACTTTGATTATCATTTGCCTCTTTATTATCCTGCAGCTTGTTTCTTTTTGACATTCTATACTTCCTTTCAACCAAATCATCCATCCCACTAATTAGTTTAAAGCCCAATCCACACCTGTAGTTATATGATTCACCAAGAAACCAGTCCCAGCATGGTTCAAATGGACCCCATCCCAAATGAACAGCTCTCGCTGTTAGTACCCCATCAATCATAACCCATTTCTCCCACACCAGTCTTTGAACCATGCATTTACCTATCTAATCTTCTTTATCCTATGCCAATTTGCACATGGCACAGGTAGTAATCCACAGATTATTACCTTAGTGGTTCTGCTTTTTATTTTGGATCCAATCTGCTCAAACTTTCTTAGGTGAACCTCTTTTCGAGTCATACCGATGTCATTTGTACCTATGTGGATCACAACAACTGAAGGAGAAAGTGAGGTCTGCAGACGCTGGAGATCAAAGCTGAAACTTTATTGCTGGAACAGCACAGCAGGTCAGGCAGCATCTAGGGAACAGAAGATTCGACGTTTCGGGCACATGCCCTTCTTCACAACAACTGAATCCTTCCCTTCTCATGTGAAGTTCCTCTGCAGCCTGGAAGAGATGTCCTGAACAGACAGCCTTCCTGTCTTTGCTGCAGAAAGCAGTATTTATTCATCTGATTATGCTATCCCCTATTACTAATGTTTTTTCCTTCAACTTAAATGGTGCCATCCACCCCATGGTGCTGTGATCAGTTTGCTCATCCTTCCTGTAGCCTGTACCCTTGTCCACACTGGGAGTAAAGTTTTGTACTATTGGATAAGAGCTGAAGCTCATCCAAAGATATATCTAGATCCCCATTTTGCCCCACTCACAGTCATAACCTTCTGGCTTCTGTCCACAGATGAAATTTGGTGTAATTAATCTCAGGGATGTGGCTGTCTCCTGAAACACAATGTCCAGACATTTCTCCGCATCCCCGATGTATCACGCCATCCTCAGCTCAGACTCGAGCTCATCAACCGAAGGTCCTTGATGAGCTACCATTTGATGCAGATATGGTCATTGTGGATTGCACTGCTGTCCACTGGCTCCCACATTCTACAGCTGTAACACATCAGCTGCCCAGCTAGCTCTATTCTTACCTAATGTGTTTGATCAATTGAAAGACATGGTGATAATATCCACCAAGCAGTTATCAGTATTCCTACTTAAGGTCTTACAGAAAGAAAGAAGTTGAAAGAGCTTCTTGCAGCCGATATTTATCACTGCCAATGTTGCTCTTCTCATGTGGGTCCATCCTTCTTCTTATGAAGCTGCTGACCTACTCTCTCACATTGTTTGAGAAGCTGATAACTATGCCCTCTGTCCTGCTCATTAAGAAGTTGCTGACTTGCTCACACATGCTCTTTATGAAGCGGCTGCCTCTGAGCTTTCTTGGCATCAGTGTCAGACGCAATGCAGACTTGCTGGAAATCGTTTTCCAGTGACTTTCTGCAGGGCTCAGTGCTGGGGCTCTTGTGGTTCATGTTTAACATGAATGATTTGAACTTTAATGTAGGGGATATGATGAAAATGTTGTGGATGATACAAAAACTGGCAGGGTGGCAAATAATGAGGAGGATAGCTGTGAACTGCAGGAGGCTATTGATGGACTAATTAGCTGGGCAAAGCAGTTGGTGCAATAGTAATGTCACAAAACTAGTAATTTAGAGGTACAATCTAATGTTCTGGAGAAATAGGTTCAAATCCCTACATCGGAGATTGTGATATCTGAACTCAACAAAAGTCTGGAAATAAAACTTAGTCTAAAGGTGACCATATAATCATTCTCATGTGTCGTAAAAATTAATGTCCTTTAGGGAGGGAAATCTGTTGTCCTTTTCTGGTCTGGCCTACACGTAACTCCAGACCCACAACAATGTAGTTGACTCCTGACTGCCCTCTGAAATGACCCGAGCAAGCCAACTAGTTCAGGGACAATTAGGGACAGCTCAGACATTGGTGCCCACATCCTGTGAATGAATATTTAAAAAATGGAATTCAACTTGGAAAAGAGTGAAGTAATGCATTTGGGGAAGTCTAACAAGGCAAGGGATTAGACAATGAATGGTACAATCCTGGAAAGTACTGAAGATCAGAAGGACCTCGTTTTGCATATCCAGAGATTCTCCTGAAGGTTGCAATGCAACTTGATAAGGTGGTTAAGAAGGCATGTGCGATATTTGCCTTTACTAACCAAGGCTTAGAATACATGAGCAATGAGGTTTATGCTACAACTATACAAAACACTGGTTAAGCCACAACTGGAGTACTAAATATTGTCTGGTCACCACATTATGGTAAGAATGTGATTTCACTGGAAAGGATGCAGAGATATACCAGGATGCTGCCTGGGCGATGAGGGTCTGAGCTATGAAGAAACATTAGATCGGCAAGGGTCATTTTTCTTATAGCAGCAAAGATTAAAAGAGGACCTGTTAGAGGAATATCAGATCATGAGGGGCATAGATAGAGTGGATACAAAGACACTTTGTCCATTAGTAAAGAGGTCAATAAGCAGGGGGCATAGATTTAGACTAAGAGGAGAATTCAGGAGAAAGGTTTTCTCCTAGAGGCTTGTGGGAGCCTAAAACTGACTGCTTGAGAGGATGGTTGAATCAGAAACTCCTAAAATTTAAACAGTATTTAGATATTGACTTGTGTTGTCATCGTTTTTAGTTCTATAAATCGGAAAATGTAATCAGATCTTTGATTGGCACAGGAACAATGGGCTGAATGGCCTCCTTCAATGTTGTAAATATCTATTAGTTCACTAAAAACGGTAAGGAAACTTTGACTTTTATCTGGGGTGGCTTGATTACATAGAGGTGGAAGTCAGATTAAAACTGATTGAACCACATCCGGAGCACTGCATGCAACTGTGTAATCTTGGAAGGGTCTATTGAAATTGGAATGTTGTACAGATGGTTCAGAGTGATACTGTGATAAAAGCGTTAAATTATGAGGACAGATTTGACAGACTGGTTTTGAATTCCCTTGCATATAGGAGATTAATGCATGACCTAATTGAAATTCTTAAGATGATTAAATGGTGGAGAGGAACTATTTCTTCTGTTGGGTGAAGGCCAGAACAAGGAGATTAACCTTTAAAATTAAAGCTAGGCCGTTCAGGAAGCACGCAAAGTGGAGTTGAAATCTGCAACACTATCTCCAAAATGCTGTTGAGACTTACGGTCAGTGAAACTAATTGATTTTTGTTGTTAGGGCTGTGGTGGGTACTTGCACCAAGATGTATAAATAGAATTAAGATGCGGAGTGGCCATAATTTGATTGAAAGGCAGGAGAAGCCAATGGGGCTGGTTGGCCTCTTCCTGCTTCCATGTCAACAGAAAGTCATACACAGCTGTTTAATATAGATGACATTTTATTTGTTACTGCTGCATACATCTCATGTATTCCATCACTTCAATCCTGATAACTAAGGAATGGTCAATGCTTGCTTTTTCTTGATTTTAAGCTAGTTGGTACCAACTTGTTGTGCAACCAATGAACTGAATTATGCATTATTAAAGGAAAGGGAAGAATCTGCAAAGATTTGAAATAAAAAGTGAACAGTACAGAGAAGTTAAGGGGCAGGATCCTCTGACAGATATGCTAATCTTTCTTTCCAGCCAGCAATGGGCCTGCAGTCTACTTTTGTGTCTCTATGTTGTTTCTCGATTTTGTGCCCATTTGCCTGCCAAGAATGCTTGAGATCAGAGTTTTCAACTTGAATCACATCAGCTCATTGAACCCTAATATTATCAGTGCTAGGACTACTTTTGAGCATTTAATACTCCTCACCTTCTTCTGCCTCTCCTTCACCCTCAATGCTGTCAGTTCCAACTTCTTCATAATCTTTCTCCAAGGCAGCCATGTCTTCACGGGCCTCCGAGAACTCCCCTTCCTCCATCCCCTCACCCACGTACCAATGCACAAAGGCGCGCTTGGCGTACATCAGATCAAACTTGTGGTCCAGTCGAGCCCAGGCTTCAGCGATGGCCGTGGTGTTGCTCAGCATACACACAGCTCGCTGCACTTTGGCCAAGTCCCCACCAGGCACCACTGTAGGGGGCTGGTAGTTAATGCCAACCTTGAAGCCAGTTGGGCACCAGTCCACAAACTGGATGGTGCGTTTGGTCTTAATGGTGGCAATAGCAGCATTGACATCTTTTGGCACCACATCACCACGGTAGAGCAGGCAGCAAGCCATGTACTTGCCGTGGCGAGGGTCACACTTGACCATCTGGTTTGCTGGCTCAAAGCAGGCATTGGTGATCTCAGCCACAGAGAGCTGCTCATGGTAAGCTTTCTCAGCCGAGATGACTGGGGCGTAGGTAGCCAGCGGGAAATGGATACGTGGATAGGGAACTAAATTGGTCTGAAACTCTGTCAGGTCAACATTCAAAGCCCCATCAAAGCGAAGGGAGGCTGTGATGGAGGACACAATCTGACCAATCAGTCGGTTCAAATTGGTGTAGGTTGGGCGTTCAATATCCAGGTTTCTGCGGCAGATATCATAGATAGCTTCATTGTCCACCATGAAGGCGCAGTCTGAGTGTTCGAGAGTGGTGTGTGTCGTCAGGATAGAGTTGTAAGGTTCCACCACAGCTGTGGAAATCTGAGGAGCTGGGTAGATGGAAAACTCCAGTTTGGATTTCTTGCCATAGTCAACAGAGAGACGTTCCATCAGCAGGGATGTGAACCCAGAGCCAGTGCCTCCACCGAAGCTGTGGAAAATGAGGAAACCCTGGAGACCCGTGCATTGGTCAGCCTGTGGAATAGAGCATTGGTGTTTAATCAGCAATAATGCAGCAGAACAAAGCAGGAAGCTGCTCCTCAGGGGAATTCACCAACAGGTGCACTGGAGGGCCACTTGCCACATTCAAAGTTTAAAGTCCATCAGTTATAAAATTAGACTAAAGGAATTATTTGACTTGGGGTGATCTGATTGGGTTTTGTCACAGATTATGTATGGAGGTCATTGACTTAAATTTGCAAAATACCTAGAGGCAAATTGAGGAGAATGTTTTTCACTCGCCATTATTGGGAATTGGAATATCTCACCTGAAAAAGTACTGGAAGCTCATTTTATAAAATTCAAGGATAAGCATTGATGATTAAGAGCAAAAAGTGAAGTTGTAGAAACTGAGCTCATTTGCTGTTTGAGCTTAAGAGCCTCCCTCTGTGTTTCTAAGTGTCTCGGGTGTGAAAGAATTAGGGAAGCACAATTTGTAGTCGTATCTGAACAGATTAAGGTTAGCTGTTAGAGATAGGGAGAGTGTTTCTTTACTCAGAGGGTAGTGTATCTATCAATAAGGAGCCATGTTGATAGGTGAACACCAATCGCTGAACTTATTCAAGTAACAGTTGGACGTGATCCAGATTGGAGTGAAGATCATTTCATACAAGAGGTTGATATCGAGGAATACTAAACTATGTCAGAGTAATCTTCTGGCCTTGTTTGGTGAACTGAAGGAAGGGATTTTGAGAGTAATTCCATAGATTTTTTTTGTCCCAAATGAGCCGAGGATTTTAGCGAGAGTTTTGTATTTCCCAGGAGAGATTTGGGGGCTGTTTAGAAAGTGAATATATTGTGATGCAACAAGGTACCATAATTGTATAGGACTGAATGAACCAGAGGATCTTTTCCTGTTCTCAGGGATTATATGCAAGTTCTCAGGATACCTGGCATCATTCACTGCTTCCCTGAATGAATGCATGAGGTCACTTTCTCTGAGTACCATTTGAAGCTGTGCAATCAGCTACCATGTCACCAACTCCAAATCCCTCTGCCCCTCCTTTAAAATGTTCCTATTATAGAGTGAGGGTTTGGGTCACCTGCCCTAATATCCCCTTGTGTGACCTGGTATTGTTTTGCCTGATAATTGCCACAATGATTAAAGCACTATAGACTAAATTGATGGGGCGTAAGACCAATAAGTCGCCTGGACCTGATGGGATGCATCATAAGATATTACAAGAAGTAGCTACAATGATAACGGATGAATTGGTACAGTTACCAAGGGAAATGTTGGTCCCTTGGGAGATGAAACGAGTGAGTTAATAGTGGGGAACATTGGCAGAGGTGCTAAATCAATATTTTGCCTCAGTTTTCACGGTGGATGATAATAGTAACATTCCTATTGGAATGGACAAGTCAGAGGTGAAAGAAAGGGTAGAACTTCAAACAAACAACATCAATAGAGAAATGGTACTCAGCAAACTATTTGGACTGAGGGCAGACTAGTCCCCTGGGCCTGATGGCCTACATCCTAGGGTATTAAAGGAAGTGACGGCAGAGATAATGGATTCATTGGTTACAATATTCCAAAATTCCCTGGACATAGGAAAGGTTCCAGTGGATTGGAAAAATGCTGATGTAACTCCCTTATTCAAGAAGGGAGGGAGCCAATATGTGTGAAATTACAGAGCAGTTAGTTAAACATCTGTTATTTGGAAAGTATTCGAATCAGTTATCAAGGAAGCAATAGCAGGACATTTGGAAAGTCAAAATGCTATCTGAGTCAGCAGGGTTTTGTGAAGGATAAATCACTTTTGACTAATTTGCTAGAGTTCTTCAAAGCTGTAACAAGCAAAGTGGATAATGGGGATGCTGTAGATGTAAATTATCTGGACTTCTGGAAGGCGTTTGACAATGTGCCGCACAAAAGGTTAATTCACAAGGTTGGATCATATGGGATTAGGGGTAACTTATTAGCCGGGATAGATGACTGGCTGATGGACAGGGGACAGAGAGTTGGAATAAATGTTTTTTTTCTGGAAGACAAGATGTAACTAGTGGGGTGCCACAGGGTTCGATCCTTGGACCCAGCTATTTATAATCTACATTAATGACTTAGATACAGGGATAGAAGGCTCTTGAGCCAAATTTGCGGACGGTACAAAAATAGGCAGGTCAGTAAATTGCAATGAGGAAATAAGAACCTTACAAATGGATATAGATAGGTTAGGAGAGTGGGCCAAAACGTGGCAGATGGAGTTTAACGTGGATAAGTGCGAGGTCATGCATTTGGGTCGATAAAGTGGGAAGGTGACCTATTATCTTAATGGGGAGAGACTTCAGGTGCTGTGGTGCAGAGAGATCTATTCATGAGTCACAGAAAGCTAGCATGCAGGTACAGCAGATAATAAAGAAAGCGACTGGAATGTTGGCTTTTATAGCTAAAGGAATAGAATATAAAGGTAAGGAAGTATTGTTGCAACTTTACAAGGCATTGGTAAGACTGATCTATATTGTGCATAGTTTTGGTTCCCTTATTTAAGGAAAGATGTAGTGGCATTGGAGATAGTTCAGAGGAAGTTCACTAGATTGATCCCAGAGATAAAGGGGTTTGTCATATGAAGAGTTTAGTTCTATACTCTCTGGAATTTAGAGGAATGATGGGAGATCAAATTGAGGTATTCAAGATGATAAAATGTGTGGATAAAATAGACGTGGAGTGGATGCTTCCTCTTGTGGGACATTCTAGGGTGAGAGGTCATAGTCTTAGGATAAGGAATAACAAATTTAAAACAAAGTTGAGGAGAAGCTACTTCACCCAAAGGGTTGTGAATCTGTGGAATTCTCTACCCCAAAGTCCGGTGGATGCTGGGCCATGAGTAAATGTAAGGAGGAGTTAGACAGATTTTTAATTGGTAATGGGTTGAAGGGTTGTGAGGAGAAGGCGGGAAAATGGGGGTGCCGAGCATATCAGCCATTTTGAAATGATGGAGCAGACTCCATGGGTCGATTGGCCTAATTCTGCTCCTATATCTTATGAACTTCCATGAATCTGGAAAAGTACTGGAGAATTGGAAAACTGTCAATGTAATACTCTTATTCAAAAAAGAAGGAAATAACACACAGGCAGCTCTCGGTCAATTAGCTTAACACTGGGCATTGGGGATAAAGCTTAAAGTCTGTGAGAAAGAATTTAAAGCAGAGCATTTAGGAACACATAATCTGATCAAGCAAAGTCAGAATGAAGGGAAAATCATGCCTGAAATTTATTAGATATTTTTGAAGAGATAACAAGCTGGATGGATAATCAGGAAGCAGTAGATGTAATATGATTTGGATTTCTAGATGGCATTTTGATGAGGTGCCTCACAAAGATACCATCTCGTGGTGTTGGGCGTCGTATTTTATCATAGGTAGAACATTGGCTAATTAATAGAAGTCAGAGTTGGAAAAAGCGGGGTAACCTGTAACTGGTGAACTGTCACAGGGAGGAGTGCTGGGGCAACATTAATTAATATATATGAGGAAAGTGAATGTACTATCGCCAAGTTTATGGAGAAAACAAAAATAGACAGGAATGCGAGTGGTGAGAATGAATTTATAGGATGTGGGATTTGGACAGGTTAAGCAAGTGGGAATATAAAGTGGGGAAATATGAAGTTGTACATTTTGGCAGGAGGACTAGAGAAGCTGAATATTATTTAAATGGAAAAAGACAGCAAAAAACTACAGAATTAGCATAATTCATGCATAAATCACAAAAAAACATATAAGTTCAGCAGGTAATAGGGGATTTTGACTCTGCTTTCTCTCCACAGATGCTGGCAGCCTTACTGAGTTTCTCCAGCTGGTTCTGTTTTTATTTCACTAAGTTGAAACTGGGTATGGAAGAATTGTTTTACGAGGAGAGATTGAGTAGGTTGTGCCTCTACTCATTGGACTTTAGGAAAGAAAGAAGTGACCTAATTGATACTTACATGATTTTTAGGGGGTATGAAAGAGTAGACGTGCAGAGGTTTTTTTCTGTTGTGGGAGAGTCTGAGATCAAAGGGCATAATCTGCATAGTAAGGGATGACCCAGCTGAGACTGAAATAAGGGAGTAGTGAATCTGTGGAATTCTTTACTACAGAGGGCTGGAGATATAGTCAGCCCTTTTTAATCAGTACAGAGGAAACTGATTATTTGAAGTGTATTTTGTTCAGTTAATTGAATGCCAGATAATCGATGTTGGATAACATAGTTAGCCACATATCGATCTTGTTTGGATAATCTGAAGTTCAGTTAATCGAATGCTGGATAATCGAGGTTCCTCTATATAGGAATCAAGGTTTATGCAGAAAAGGTAGCAAAGTGAATTAAAGGTTAATCAGATTAGTTATGAGCTCATTGAATTTTGGAGCAGACATGATGGGCTGAATGGTCTATTCCTCCTGTGTCTTATGGTCTATACAAGTGCCAATTATTTTAGAACACATAGAGCCTCTAAGCCCATGTGATTCCATTACATCAGCAGCACAAGTGCACAACAGCATCAATTTGTGCTCCTACTAAAGATGCTCTTGCCAGTAAACCAAAAATAAGGCACCAAATATACCTCTTTTTGAATCTTTAGTGACATGGAATTGAAACAACAAATCCACAGAAGCTGCAGAGCTCGGACCCGGTGGTTCTACCTGATTCACAAGGCACGATTCGGACAGTTCATCACAGCCTCATTCCTGATGAAGGGCTTATGCCCGAAACGTTGATTCTCCTGCTCCTCGGATGCTGACTGACTGGCTGTGCTTTTCCAGCACCACACTCTCAAGTCAGACAGTTCATAGAGGTAAAAACAATGACTGCAGATGCTGGAAACCAGATTCTGGATCAATGGTGCTGGAAGAGCACAGCAATTCAGGCAGCATCGAGGAGCTTCAGCAAAATCGACGTTTCGGGCAAAAGCCCTTCATCAGGAATAAAGGCAGAGAGCCTGAAGCGTGGAGAGATAAGCTAGGGGAGGATGGGGGTGGGGAGAGAGTAGCATAGAGTACAATGGGTGAGTGGGGGAGGGGATGAAGGTGATAGGTCAGGGAGGAGAGGGTGGAGTGGATAGGTGGAAAAGGAGCTAGGCAGGTCGGACAAGTCCGGACAAGTCAAGGGGACTGGAAGTTTGAAACTAGGATGAGGTGGGGGAAGGGGAAATGAGGAAGCTGTTGAAGTCCACATTGATGCCCTGGGGTTGAAGTGTTCCGAGGCGGAAGATGAGGCGTTCTTCCTCCAAGCGTCTGGTGGTGAGGGAGCGGCGGTGAAGGAGGCCCAGGACCTCCATATCCTCGGCAGAGTGGGAGGGGGAGTTGAAATGTTGGGCCACGGAGATGTTCCCTAAAGCGCTCTGCTAGCAGCTCCGAGACACCCGCACCAATCAACCAAACCGCCCCGTGGCCCAACATTTCAACTCTGATATGCTGCCTTTCAAATGAGCTGTTTAACTGAGGGCTATGTGTCCCCTCTTTAATGCACATCAAAGATCCCAAAGTCACTACCTGGAGGCAGATTTGGTGTGCTAAAACACCAGTGGATGATTTGCCTTCAGTTTTCCTGCTGTTATTAGTAACTGCATTTTACAAATCCTGTATTTCCCTACATTATAATGCCTACAGCACAATAAGTACTTCAATAGATGTAAAATGCTTTTGAAAGGCACTCTCAAAATGCAAGTTCTTTCTGATAGCTCTTGGTGCAATACTTACCAACTTGCGAAGTCTGTCCAAAACCAGATCGATCAGCTCCTTGCCAATGGTGTAGTGCCCACGAGCGTAGTTGTTGGCAGCATCTTCCTTCCCGGTGATGAGTTGCTCAGGGTGGAACAGCTGACGATAAGTACCAGTACGGACCTCATCTATAATGCAGAATCATTTCAAAATATGTTCACTTATACACAAGCATGCAGCTCAGCGTGTGGGCCTCCTTGTTTTTAAATGAGAAATTAAAGGGCTAGGCGTGTAGTAGAGGAAATAAAAACAGAGAATACTGGAAACACTCAGATTTGACATCACAGCAGAGAGAAAGACTGAGGGAACAGATCTGTGATTTTCAAAGACCTAACAAATTGGAACACAATTTCCAGCATTTTCTGGTTTTATTTATGATTTTCAACATCCACAGTATTTTGTTTATCACAGAATTGTTACAGCACAGGAGGCCAATTCATCCAATAACCCTGTACATTATTATTTTTTAAAAAGCCGTTTGATTCCCTTTTTATTGTCTCGATTGAAATTACCTCCCCCATACTCTCAAGCAGTGCAGGGCAGATCCTAAATACTTGCTGCTTGAAAATTTTTTTCTCATGTTAATTTTGCTATTTTTAATTACTTTAAATTTGTGCACTCTTGTTTTTGATCCTTTCATGATTGGGAACATATTCTCTCTAAGTATTCTATTTTGAATACTTCATTAAGATCACCTCTGAACCTTCTCTCCTCAAAGGTAAAAATTCTCAGCTTCTCCAATTAATCCTCAGAAAAAAAAAATTCCTTTTTCCTGGATCCGTTCTTATAAACATCTGCACTTTCTCCAATGCCCTTACATGCTTCCTAAATTGTGTGGCCCAGAAATGGATACAATACTCCAGCTGAGGCCAAACTGGTGTTATATAAATAAAAGCAACATAACGTCCTTGCCTTTGTATTTAAAGACTGCGCAAATAAAGCCCAGGATATTTATTGCATGTCCTGGCGGTACGGTGGCTCAGTGGTTAGCACTGCTGCCTCACAGAGCCAAAGACCCGGTTCAGTTCCAGCCTCGGGCGACTGTATGGTGTTGAGTTTGCACATTCTCCCTGTGTCTGGGTTTCCTCCGGGTGCTCTTATTTTCTCACACAATCCAAAGATGTGCAGGTTAGGTGAATTGGCCAAGCTAAATTGCCTGCAGTGTTCAGGGATGTGTAGGTTAGGTGCATTAGTCAGGGTAAATGTACATTAATAGGGTAGGGAAATGGGTTTGGGTGGGATATTCTTCAGAGGGTTGCTGTGCACCTGTTGGGCCGAAGGGCCTGTTTCCACACTCTAGGAATTCTATGATTCTACCACATTTGTTGACATATGCACCCAGGTTCCTTTGCACCTGCATCCCTTTAACATTATATTCTATATTTTATGTCACCAGTTCATGTTCTTTCTGCCAAAACATCTCTGCATTGAACTTCATCTGCCATCTGTTGGCCTATTTTACCAACTTATCTATGTCATTGTGAAGGTCCTACACTACCTTCCTCATGATGCTTCCACATTTTGTATCTGCAAATTTTGACAGTATGTTTTACACACTTAAGGACAGATCATGAGATGTATATCAGGAAAAGCAAAGGCCCTAACACTGATCCTTGGGGAACCAGCTGTAAAAATGTTCATTAACCATTACGTTCCATTTCCAGTCACTAAGCCAATTTTGTTTCTGAAGAAGAATCATATTTAACTCAATGTTAACTGTTTTCTATCTCCCCAGAAGCTACCAGATTTTCTGAGTTTCTCCAACACTTGATATTTTAATTTCAGAACTCTAGCATCTGCAGTACTTTGCTTTTATTTGTATCTATGTTGCTATGGTCCATTTTATTCTGAGTTCTAACTTTGATCACAAGTCTATTTTGTGACTTGTATTTATTTATTCACTCATGGGATATGGGTATCGCTGGCTGGCCCAGCATTTATTTCCCATTCTGAGTTGCCGTTAAGAAGATGGTGGTGAGCTACCTTCTTGGACCTCTGCAGTCCAGATGCTGGGGGTAGACATACAATTCCTTTAGGGAGAGAATTCCAGGCAATTCTGCATTATTTCAAAATGCCTTTTGAAATTCTATGTGCGCTAAATGTGGGCGGCACGGTGGCACAGTGGTTAGCACTGCTGCCTCACAGCGCCAGAGACCCGGGTTCAATTCCCGCCTCAGGCAACTGACTGTGTGGAGTTTGCACGTTCTCCCCGTGTCTGCGTGGGTTTCCTCCGGGTGCTCCGGTTTCCTCCCACAGTCCAAAGATGTGCAGGTCAGGTGAATTGGCCATGCTAAATTGCCCGTAGTGTTAGGTAAGGGGTAAATGTAGGGGCATGGGTGGGTTGCGCTTCGGCGGGGCGATGTGGACTTGTTGGGCCGAAGGGCCTGTTTCCACACTGTAAGTAATCTAAATCTAAATCAAGAGCATGGCCTTCAACACCCACCCTGATTGGAAGACTCCAGTGAGTTAGTTAAACATGGTTGTCTTGAGAAATCAATGCTGGTTCTGTTTCGAATAACCTGCATTTGACCACAGTCCCTCAATCACCAAAGTGAAACTGACTCATCTGTAGTTGCTGGCTTATCCTTATATCCTTTTTTGACCAAGGGGATAATATTTGCAATTCTCCAGTCCTCTGATATGACCTGAGTCTAAGAAACTCAGGAAAAGTTCTTGCCAGTGTCTCTGTAATTTCCTTTCACTTCCCTCAGTGTCCCAGGATGCATCTCACCCAGCACATTGCTAGTACAGACAGCCTATCCAATAGACTCATAGAGATGTACAGCTTGGAAACAGAACCCTTCAGTCCAACTTGTCTATGCCGACCAGATATCCTGAATTAATCTAGTCCCATTTGCCAGCTCTTGGCCCATATCTCTCTAAACCTTTACTATTCATAAACCCATTCTGATGCCTTTTAAATGTTGTAATTGTAACAGCCTCTATGACTTCCTCTGGCAGCTCATTCCATGCATACACCTCCCTCTGCAAGAAAACATTGCCCCTTATGTCTCTTTTAAATCTTTCCCCTCTCACCCTAAACCTTTGCTGTCTAGTTCTGGACTCTCTCACCCCAGGGAAAAGACTTTGTTTATTTATCCTATCCATGTCCCTCATTATTTTATAAATCTCTATAAGATCACCCCTCGGCCTCCAGCGCTCCAGGGAAAACAGCCCCAGCCTAGTCAGCCTCTCCCTGTAGCTCAAACCTTCCAACCCTGACAATATCCTTGTAAATCTTTTCCCTCCTCCTTAGCAGTTTTAACCCTTTTTAGTGACTGAATTTCCTTTTTATTCATCCTGGCCTGGGTAGAATATTCTCCTTTGGTAAAGACAGATGCAAGGTATTTATTTAATACTTCAGTCATTCTGTCTTTTTCATGTACAAAGCCCCTTTTGGTCCTTCATTGGCCACACTCCTCTTTTTCCCATCCTTTCCTGTTTATGTGGCTGGAGAAAATCTTTAGAATTCCCCTTAATACTAACTGCCAACCCTTTTCATATGCCCTCTTTCTTTCTCTAATTTGCTTTTTCATTATTCCTCTGAGAATTCTATACCCACCCTGGTTCTTAATTGTATTTTGTGCTGAGCTCTGCCATAAGCACTCACTTTTTTCGCTTTATCATAATTCCCACATCTTGCCACCAAGGGAACTCTTAGATTTGTTTGTCCTACCTTTCCCTTTCAAAGGAATATAACTTGACTGTGCCTGAACCGTCTTTTATATAAACATAGAAAATAGGAGCAGGAGTAGGCCATTCGGCCCTTCAATATGATCATGGCTGATCATCCAATTCAACACTGTGTTCCCACCTTCTCCTTAAAGCCTTCAATCCCTTGAACCCTAAGAACTACTCCTTCTTGAAATTATCCAATGTTTTAGTTTGGACTGATTTCTGTGACACAATTACACAGGATCACTATACTTTAAGAGTTTTTACCTGATGTCAGTCCTAATAGACTGTATCCTTAGTCTGTAACTCCCTGTTTCTAGACTCCCCAGTCATCACTAACATCCCTCTTGCATTTATCTTGTCTAATCCTCTTGGAATTTTATAGGTTTATATGAGATCCCTCCTTCTCCCCTCCACCTCCCAAGCAATTCCTTCTAAATTCCAATCAAAATAGTTCAAAGTGATATAGTCTCTCTTCATGCATCAGCCCTGCCATCCCAGGGATTGGGTCTGGTAAACCTTTGTTGCACTCCCTCCATCGCCAGAACATCCTTCCTCAGATAAGGACCCCAAAACTGCACAGAGTACTCCAGCTGTCGTCTAACCAAGGCCCTATATAATTGCAGCAAGGCATTCCTGCACCTGTACTTGAATTCTGTCATGATGAAAGCCCATCTGTTTTCTCTCAACCTGCTTTTTTAAATCGTGGGGTTCCAGTCCAGTCTATAGATGCTGTTCCAGAATCTTGAAAGATGACCACCAATATATCCATGATTTCTAGAGCACTTCTTTCAGTACTCTGGGATGTAGATTATCATGCCCTGGGGATCTATCAGCCTTTAATGCCATCAACATTCCTGCTAATACTGGTTTCCTTCAGCTCCCACCCCTCAACAAGCTTTTGCGTTCACAAGATTTTTATGGTATTATTTGTGTCTTCCTTTGTAAAGGCAGAACCTTTTCTTTGAAGTTAGTCCATCATTCAGGTCCTGTTTCTCCTTCCAACCTATTCAACCCAAATCCATTCTTCCCCTGTTGAAGTTAGCTTTTGCCCAGTTAATTATTCTTACTCTGCATTGTGTGCTATTCTTTTCCTTAGTGGCCTAAACCTTACAATACACAGTGATCACTGTCCCCTAAATGTTCTCCCACTGACATTTGGCCCACCACATTCCCAGGATTCAGGTCCAGCAGTGCTGTCTTTCTTACCCCTCACTGCCTTTCACATTACCACTATCACAGTCTACATATTAATGTTCAAAATTCCTGATTATAACTACTTTATAGCTTTTGCATTTCTCTTGGAATTTCCTTGCAACTTTGTTTCATAGAATCATAGGATCCCTACAGTGATGGAAGAGGCCTTTCAGCCCAAAGAGTCCGCCTCAACCCTTCAAAGAGCATCCCACCTAGACCTGGCCCCCAACCCAACCCTTTCAACCTGGTATTTCCCTTGGCTAATCCATCCAGCTTCCATATCCCTGGACACCTCAGGGCAATTTAGCATAGCCAATTCACCTAACCTGCACATCTTTGGACTGTGGGAGGAAACCGGAGCACCCGGAGGAAACCCATGCAGACACGGGGAGAAACGGGTAACCTCCACATCCCCCCCCCCCCCGCCTCCGCAACATTAGACAGATGCCCAAGTGTGGAATCAAATCCGGGTCTCTGATGCTGTGAGGCAGAAGTGTTCTCTTCATCGTTCCCACCGGTTGATGGCCTATGGATGACATCAAGCAAGATAATTGCTCCTTTTTAGTCCTTAGCTGTAGCCCAATTGATACTGTCCTTGACCCAACTGGGAGACCCTCTTCCTCCAGAACTTCATGTTCACTATAACAATGCCACCACCCCTCACCTCCCTCCTCCCAACACCCGCTTGTTGGCCTTTCCCCTCTCTCCTGAGCACCTTGTATTCATGGGATATAAGTGCTACTGTTTAGGCCAATATTTATTGCACATCTCTAATTGCCGTTGAGAAAGTGGTATTGAGCTGCCATACTGAATTGTTGCAGACCCTGTGGTGGTGCTGGTGTCAGACAAAGTCAGAAGTCACCAAGACATTGGATTATAGTCCAACACGTTTATTTGAAATCACACAAGCTCTCTCTCTGAGAGCTTTTGTGATTCAAATAAACCTGTTGGACTATAACCTGATTCTGGATTAGAGGTGCTGGAAAAGCACAGCAGTTCAGGCAGCATCCGAGGAGCAGGAAAATCGACGTTTCGGGCAAAAGCCCTTCATCAGGAATACAGGCAGAGTGCCAGAAGGGTGGAGAGATAAATGAGAGGAGGGTGGGGGTGGGGAGAAAGTAGCATAGAGCTGGTGTCATGTGACTTCTGACTTCACCCACATTACTGTTAGGTCACTCTGTACCTTTGGACCTTTCTGGTCTTTGCTTTTGGTCAAGGACACTATCAAAGTAGGGTAGGAATTGAATTTAAATCAACCATGATCTGGACATGGATATTAACTTTCCCTCGTTGAAATAATGTAATTAATTGAAATAATGTCACGGAATGTGGTACACTGCACTGTTAGTCAGCAGGACAGTTATGTCTGGTACTCAGAGGACAGGCAAACCAAACCAGAAGTCAGTCTTGAATTGCTGGACGTGATGACTTTCGAAGTAATTGATCTGATATCATGGGCTTAAGGCAGTGTTTAATCATAAATTGTGTTATCCTCACCACTCAGTTGAAGTGTTTAAGATAATAAAGTCTAAGATTAGACAGAAGCAGAAAGCTAGCACACAGGGGCACCAGGTAATCAGGAAGACTAATGGAATGTTGGCCCCTATTTCAAGGGGATTGGAGTGTAGAGTAGGGAAGTCTTACTGCAAACTGTGTACAAGGTGCTGGGGAGACCACATCAGGAGCACTGTGAGCGGTTTTGATCCCCTATTTAAGGAAAAGATATTTCATTGGAGGCAGCTCAGAGAAGGTTTTCTAGCATGATCCTGGGTATGGAGGGATTGTCTCATGAGCAAACACTAAACAGGTTGGGACTCTACTCCTTGGGGTTCAGAAGGATGACAGGTGATGTCATTGAAACGTATTGGATTCTTAAGGGGTTTGACCAGGTAAATGCTGAGAAGATAATTCCCCTCATGGGAGACATTAGGACCAGAAGACATAATATCAGAATTAAAGGGATGCCAATTTAAGACTGCGATGAGGAGGAGTTTCTTCTCTCAGAGGGTTGTGACCCTTTGGAGCTCATTGCTTTACAGAGCTGTGGGGGCAAAAATCTTCTGTATATTTCAGGTTGAGATAGATTCTTCTTCTGCAGAGGAATCAAGGGTTATGTAGAAAAGGCAGGAAAGTGGATGTGAGGAATATTGGATCAACCATGAAAGTCAAGGGGCTGAATGGCCTATTCCTGCTATTATTTCTTCTGTCTTCTCAATAGGATAGGCAGCAACAATTTCCTCTGGTCGGGGAAAGTTTAGGAAAGGGAGCACAATCTTAAAATTTGGAGCTAGGCTGTTCAGAAATGATGCAAGTAGTCTTTCAACAAGAATAAAAATCTGGATCAGCTCCCAAAAAGCTGTCAAGGCTAGGGAGCAATCAAAACAGACCTGAGTTTAATAGGTCATTGTTGGATGGGTGGATCAAGGGTTTGGAAAACACGGTGTTTAAATAGATTTAAGGTACATATTACAGAAGATCTAATTGAATAGTGGAATAGGCATGGAGGTGGAGGGGAGATGAACTGCCTCCTTCTGTTCCAATGTTTAATAACAAAATAAAAACATAAATGACAATAAAAGTCGGTGTGAGAGAAAGATTCTAACACTTTTTTGGGAGCTATAATATCATATTACATAGACATACCAATAACGGTTGGTTCCAGGTCAACAAAGACAGCACGTGGGACGTGTTTTCCTGCACCAGTCTCACTGAAGAAGGTGTTGAAGGAGTCATCTCCCCCTCCAATGGTCTTGTCACTGGGCATCTGCCCATCAGGCTGGATACCATGTTCCAAACAGTACAGCTCCCAGCAGGCGTTGCCTATCTGGACACCAGCCTGGCCCACATGGATGGAGATACATTCACGCTGTAGGAGAAAAATAAGCAATTATTATTACAAAGAGGTAGATTCTTCAAAATTGCTTCATCTCACTCTGTCAATATAAGTTTCTACTCAACTCAACCCTTTTGCTATCTGTATTTCTCTCAGACATAAGATGTGAATAATAGAGGAGGGGTGTGTGTGTTTGTGTGTGTATGTAGTCCTCTCAGAGGGGTATGGGTTCAAATCCCACCACGGCAGCTGGAGTTGAAATTCAATGAATACATTTGGAACTGAAAGGTACTCTCAGTATTCTTGTCCATTAAACTATAGTTGATTTTCACAAAAACACATCTAGTTCACTCACATCCTTAAAGAAAAGGAAATCTGCCATTCTGACTGAGACTGACCTACATGTGACTCCTGACCCACACCAATGTGGTTGACTTTTAACTGCCCTCTGAAACAATCTAGCAAGCTACTCAGTTTGAGGACTGTAGGTATGGACAGCAAATATTGATGTGAGCATCCCATGAAAGAATTAAAAATGCAGATTTCTGTCACATGATAATCACTCCATTATCGGCAAGTTTAAAAGTAGTGAAACAAAAGCAAACTTCTACTCACTCACTGGAAATCACAAATAAAACATTGTGGGAAAAAATTCATCAACATCAGTAAGGAGAGAAACTGAGTTACTAAGCAAATTACTGAGTTAAAAAGCAAATTACTGCGGATGATGGAATCTGAAACCAAAAAAGAGAACATGCTGTAAAATCTCAGCAAGTCTGGCAGCATCTGTAAGGAGAGAAAGGAGCTGACGTTTCGAGTCTACCTGACCCTTTGTCAATGCTGAGAATGGGGAAAACAGATAGAGCACATGAGGAAGTGAGAGTACAGATTGAGAGAAAACAGAGTGGGAGAGAGACCTTGGGATGGGAATTTGAAAGAGAAACAGTGTGAGAGAGAGCTTGCTAGAGGGAGAACGAGAGACTGATGGGGTAGAAGTTGAAAGGGGGACAGAATGTGAGGAAGGAGAATGAGAAGGTGAGATTGAAGTGAGAACGAGAGAGCTGAAAGAGGGCAGAGGAGATGTGAGAAAAGGAAGTAACCAAGGAGCGGGGGTGGGAGAGAATATGGTAGAGACAAGAGTGTGATGGAAGTAAGAGATGATGGAGGAGGTGGGAGAAAGAGAGAGAGGAATTGGGGAGAGAGAGAGAGAGGGAATGTGAAAAGGATGGGATAGAAAGTCAGAGGATTGGAGGGGGCCCTCTTGTGGCACTGTGGTAGTGTCCCTCCCACTGAAACAGCAGGCTAGGGTTCAAGTCCCACTTGCTCCAGAGGTGTGTAATGATATCCCTGAGCTGGTTGCTTAGAAAATAGGTTTGAGAGCAGAATCAGAGAGAAGTGTGAGAAAGAAGGGAGAGAGGAAGGAATGCGAAGATATAGAACAGGTGGAGAGATTTACAGATAATTTGGAGAAGAGAGAGAGCGAGAGAGAGCAGCGAGTGATGCAGGCAATTTCAGAAGAACAGCTGGAAATGTAGAGAGGGATTTGCTAGATTTTCTCTGAGGAGAGAATGGGAGTTACTCCGAGAGAGAGAGAGAGAGAGAGAGAGAGATGCCATGGCGAAAGTGGAGAGAAAGAAAGGGAGGTGAGAGCAGCTCGATTCCTATAATCGGGTGTAGGTTAGGCCCCTATTTATGGAGTAAAAGGAACAATGCATCACCCATCCCACATCCAGTTAATATTTTTTAAAAACTATTTCCTTGTGTGGGGCACAAATTGAATTCTGATGAAAATCACAAGCCAACATTCTGAATGAAATAATGAAAACTCAACCGATGGAACTTTTTGCTGGCACACAAGATCTGAAGCTCAAACTTCTCAGGAAATCCGAGGAGTGTAAATTGCAGTCTGTATTTTCTGACCCTCCCTTTTTCTTAATCCTACCTTTCAACTCTCATTCATTGAGCAGCAACTATTTTTTATACTACTAACTTTGTTCCCATGCCAGGGTATCAGCTCCAAATGCTTCCCCTTCTCTGTTTCCATCTTGTTTTTTCACTCAGTCATGGGATGCATTAATTGCCCTTCCCTCACTCTCCAGGAGAAGGTAGGGGAAGCTGCATTCTTGAACTGTTGCAGTCCATTTGATATAGGTGTCGACACAATGCTTTTGGGTGGATGGGTGGGGGTTCCAGGATTTTGACCTAGTTCTCCTGGCATCCTCTTCATCACCCACTCTCCTCTCTCTCTCCCCATGCGAAATCCTATATCTCCCCCTTTTTCTATCTCTCCATCTTCCTTTCTATCTTACTTCTTTTTCACTTGACCATTCCAATTTGTCTCCTTCTTTGTCTCACCCCTTTCTCCCCTACTCCTGCACCATAAGACTTTTAAAAACAAGAAAAGGCTATTCAGCCCCTTGCCTTGCTCCCCCCTTCAGTAGGATCATGGTTGATCCAACATTCCTCATGTCCACTTTCCTGCCCTTTCCCTGTAACCCTTGATTCCCCAACTGATCAAGAATTTATCGATCTCAGCCTTAAATATACTCAAGGACTTTGCCCCTCAGACCTGTAGCAAGGAGTTACAAAGGCCATACAGGTTATTGGTTAGGCCACTTTTGGAATATTGCGTGCAATTCTGGTCTCCCTCTTATTGGAAGAATGTTGTGAAACTTGAAAGGGTTCAGAAAAGATTTACAAGGATGTTGCCAGGGTTGGAGGGTTTGAGCTATAGGGAAAGGCTAAGAAGGCTGGGGCTGTTTTCCCGGAGCGTCAGAGATTGAGGGGTGACCTTATAGAGGTTTACAAAATCATGAGGGGCATGGATAGGGTGAATAGACAAGGTATTTTCCTGTTGGTGGGGGAGTCCAGAACTAGAGGGCATAGGTTTAGGGTGAGAGGGGAAAGATTTAAAATGGGGCAAAGGTATTGGGTGTATGGAGTGAGCTGCCAGAGGAAGTGGTGGAGGCTGGTACAATTACAACATTTAAAAAGGCATCTGGATGGGTACATGAATAGGAAGAATTTGGAGGGGTATGGGCCAGGTGCTGGCAAATGGGACTAGATTGGGTTGGGATATCTGGTCGGCATGGATGAGTTGGACCGAAGGGTCTGTTTCCGTGCTGTACATCTCTATGACTCAAAACCCTCTGAGAGAAGAAATTTGTCTTAATTTCAGACTCAAATTGGTACCCCTTTATTCTGAGACTACACCTCTAGTCCCAGTCTGTCCCATGAGGGGAAATACCAACTCAACATTTACTCTGTCAAATCCTGAAGAATCCAATATGTTTCAAGGAGATCACCCTCTCATTCTTCTAAACTCCAGTGAGTGGAGTCCCAACTTGTTTTGCCTTTGTTCATAAGACAATCCCTCCCTCGTACTAAGCACTCATCCTAGTGAACCTTCTCTGAACTGCCTGTAATGTATCTTTCCTTAAATAAGCTGCTGACAGTGCTCCCGATGTGGTCTCCCTAGAACCTTGTACAGTTGCAGTTAGGCTTTCTTACTCTTTGATTCTAGATTAGAGTGGTGCTGGAAAAGCACAGCAGTTCAGGCAGCATCCAAGGAGCAGGAAAATTGATGTTTCGGGCAAAAGCCCTTCGAAACGTCAATTTTCCTGCTCCTTGGATGCTGTCTGAACTGCTGTGCTTTTCCAGCACCACTCTAATCTAGAATCTGGTTTCCAGCATCTGCAGTCATTGTTTTTACCAAATTTTTCTTACTCTTTGACTCAAACCCCCATGAAATAAGGCCAACATTCCATTAGCCTCCTCTGACTTCCAGTCCCCTTCTTCTCCTTCCAATTTAAAGCACACTTCTGGAATCTGAAACATTCCAGGATTCTGTGAGCATTGTTGCTAAAAAAAACTTCTGGTTTGTTACAGAGAGATCCAGACTGACCATTTACTTGAAGTGGACTGCGGGCAAAAAGCAGGCAAATGATACTTAGATGGTCCTCTCAAAGATATTTAGAGTCATAGAGTCAAAGAGATGTACAGCACGGAAACAGACCGTTCCATCCAACTTCTCCATGCCAACCAGATATCCCAACCTAATTTAGTCCCACCCGACAGCACCCAGCCCATATCCCTCCAAACCCTTCCTATTCATCTACCCATCCAGATGCCTTTTAAATGCTGTAATTGTACCAGCCTCTGACTTCTAGAAAAGGAGTTAACCTAATAGAGATGTTTAAAATTATAAATCTGTTTGATAAACTATATGAAGAGAGAATGTCTCTATTTATGGGAAAAACCAAAACCAGGGCTAAGATTCAAGAGTGAATTCTGCTGATTTCCTTCATTCTTGCTTTTCGGTGACCCATTAAGTAAATGTTATTTGGTCTACGTTAAATAAATTAGAAATTCAGGATAAAGCCCTTTATCTCCAGGATGGTGAGAAAGTGGATATCATCACCTCAGAGAAGGATTGAGGCAAGTAGTGTAGATATAGGGCAGACCATTTAGGATGGAGATAAGGAAACATTTCTTCACTCAAAGGGCAGTGAACCTGTGTAATTCTCTTCCACAGAAAGTCTTGGAAGGCAAGTCACTGAATATATTCAAGAAAGATTATTTTCTTAGCTATTAAAAGCGTCAGGGCAAATATAGGGAGAAAGTGGGAATATGACTTGAAGACAGAGGGTCTGCTGTAATCAAACTAAATGGCAGAGCGGACTTGAAGGGCTGAATGGCCTACTCCGGATCCTAGTTTAGAGATTCATTTTAGGGAAGCTTGATGAGAGAGAAGGAATAGAAAGATATGGTGTTAGAATGAGATGAGACATGTGAGAAGAGAGGATTATTATCTGGTAAATTGCAGTTGGGTCAGATGATCTGGTTGCGCACTGTAAATTCTGTATGACTCTATAAAATCAATGAAAAAAAGTCACTTATTGAAGCTCTAGTTATCCTGCTGTCTCAGCTTCTACATTGCTTTCATCCAATCACTTTCACCTCTATAACATGCCTGGTTGCACAGTAACACTGCAACACTTTCAGGGTAGTCAGAAGCCTCCAGCCTTGCAGCCCACTCCCATTGTATAATAAGGAACCTGTCTAGTTCCCTTCAGAATCCTCTTGATAGCTTCTTATTCCAGCATTCATGCTCATAGTAGTCTGATCTGCACAATCTATTTACAGCAGAGAACCCCAACTGTATACGTACATTCCAACTGCCAGCTGCAATCGGTCAGGAAATGAAACTGGGATAAAGGAACCCTGGTTTACAAAGTTTCCCAGGGACAGTCTCCCCCAGACAGAGACTCCCGAGACAGCAAGACCTATGATAAACAAGACTCCTCAACCAGAGAATCCTTAGGCAAAGAACGCCCGACAAGGGATCCAAAGGCTCTCGGGGGATAGGCAGGAAAGTGGAATTGAGGTCACAATTCGTGAGTTAAGATTAGTGTGGTGCTGGAAGAGCACAGCAGGTCAGGCAGCATCCGAGGAGCAGGAAAATCGACGTTTCGGGCAAAAGCCCTTCATCAGGAATTCATCATCTTACTAAATGGCAGAAAAGACTACTACTGCACCTATCTTATATGCTTTAGCCACAACACAGACTAATCTCTTACATAGAAAAGATTCTCGTGATGGTGAAAATCAGCAGAAAGTATCGGTTCTGCAGGACTGTAGAATCCTCCGATCACTCCAGCCTTCCACAATGGCCAGCCAATTGCCAGACTTCCCTGCCAGGATGGCAGTGACATAAAGGTAGACAGCACGTCCGCGCTGATCAGCATTTGAAAATGGTTCCTAAACTGAACAAGTCCTATTTGCCTGTATTTGGCCCATATCCCTCTATACATTTCCTAACCATGTACTTGTGCAAATGTCTTTTTAAATGTTGTAATTGTACCCGCGTCTAGCACTCCCTCCAGCAGTTTGTTCCATATAGACACTACCCTCTGTGTAGCAAAATTGTCCCTCAGATCCCTTTTAAACCTTTCTGCATCACCTTAAACCTACACCCTATAATTCTGGACTCCACCACCCTGGAGAAAAGAATTCACCACCCAATTCTGACGTTTTGGCTATTCATCTTATTTATGCCTCTCAAGATTTTCTAAACTTCGATAAGGTCAATATGTTGGCAATGCACAATCTTGAGAGATTATGTTGTGGTGTCGGGTCCATTACACGAGCTCTGTACCATTAACCACACACATCACCCCAAGTTCATGCCTCACTATCATAGGGGCAATGATATCAACAATCTTGGTACTGCACACGGTTGAAAATTCCTATCCAAATCCCTCTACTACCTTATTCAACAGCAGTGCCTACCCCACTACCCACGACCTTAAATCTGGGAAACTCTTCTAACTCTCTATTTCACCCAATTCTGACGTTTTGTCGACTTCCTCACTTCCTTCACTTTGACTTCACAGATTTTAAGCTCTGAAATTTGCTCCCTGAGCCCATCCACCTGTCTCTCTCTCTCCCTCTCTCTCGCTTGATTTTTTTCCTCCTTTCAAAATGCTTCTTAAAATCCTATCTCTTTGACCAAGTTTTAGTTTACTTGTCCTAACCTCTCATATCAAATTCTTGTCTGAGTCATGCTCCCATGAAGAACCTAACAACTTTCTTTACTAAACTATAGGCTCTGTATAAATGCAACTTGTACATTTTTAAATGCACAAATAAAACCAGCAAGCTCACCATGATTATAGCTCTCCTCTTGTACAACCTTCAGGAATCGACGAAGAAGATTTTCAGCAGACTGAAAGCTGCCTCCTTGCCTGGATTTATAGCCGAACAGAGACAAAGAGTTTTTATAAAAAAAACCCGTTGGTGGGGAGGGGGGAAGGCAGAGGGAGTTTGTTGGTAGCAACCAGCAGAGAGATCCGATTGTTTATGCAATCCGCTTTCTCCAGGAGATGAGTGCTCAAATTACTCGACTCGGTCACCAACGCAACAGAGACAAGCTACCAAGGGAGCGACGTCCTGGTGACAAGAGGTTAAACACAGTACTCGCAAACACACTGAAACTAGCCAAACAGGGTGCTTGCATTTTTCACTCTCAGACCCCAAGCAATCAGCTCCAGCAAGTATATCTGCAGATTGCATTTCGTGCCTCGATCATATTATCAAAAGTGTTTCCTTTATTAACCTTGTCTGTGTATGACTGGGGAATGGGGTGGAGGAATGCTGGGTAGTGGTAGAATGTAAGAGAGAAAAGAGGAAAAACTTGCATCAAATAGTGCCGCCTGCTCAGCCAAGCATGTATTGCGATTCGGATCAGGAAAGTAGCAACTAATTAGGGGGAGGGAGCGAGGTTAAGAAAGAACTAGAAATTATCATACAATAAGTTGCATGACCTCATTCTCAACACAGTTTACTGCCAAGGTCGTGTTTTTGAAGGATAGCCCCACCAGTTTACTCTCGATTAGTAAAGTGAGGCGGGGGGGGGGTGTTGGGTGTCATCAAGCAACAACACTTGCTCAACTATAACACAACACCAGATTATAGTCCAACAGATTTAATTGGAAGCACTAGCTTTCTGAGCGCTGCCCCTTCATCAGGTGATTGTGGCGGACACAATTGTAAGGCACAGAATTTATAGCAAAAATTTACAGTGTGATGTAACTGAAATTATACATTGAAAAATACCTTGATTGTCTGTTGAGTCTTTCATCTGTTTGAATACCATGGTACTTTCACTTCTTTTATGTGTAAATCACAAAAAGTGAAACTTTCATGGTATTTGAACAGATGAAAGACTCAACAGACAATCAAGGTATTTTTCAATGTATAATTTCAGTTACATCACACTGTAAATTTTTGATATAAATTCTGTGCCTTACAATTGTGTCCTCCACAACCACCTGATGAAGGGGCAGCGCTCCGAAAGCTAGTGTGCTTCCAATTAAACCTGGTGTTGTGTGATTTTTAACTTTGTACACCCCAGTCCAACACCGGCATCTCCAAACCATCAACTATAACCTGTTCATTGACGCTCAGTTCCACCATGCCACTGAGCTCCAGGCCTCATTGTTGATGCAAACGAGGACAGAAGTACAGAATTCAAGAGGGGAAATGAGGGTGAAAGCCCCCTGACATTGAGACAGACCTTGACGGAATGTGGCAATTTGGAACACTATCAAAACTGGAGTTAATGGCGAACAGGGGTAAAACTCTGCACTGCCTGTAGTTATATCTAACACAAAGGTTATGGTTTTTGGATGATAGTCATCTCAGCTCCACAACATCGCAGGAGGAGGTCTCCAGGGTAGTGTCCTAGATCCAATCACCTTCAGTTACTTGATCAATGACCTTCCTTCTATCACAAGGTCAGAAGTGGGGATATTTGCCAATGATTGCGCAATGTTCAGTATCATTTGAGGCTCCTCAGGTATTGAAGTAGCCCATGTCCAAATGCAACAAAATCTTGACATTATTCAGGTTTGGCCTAATAAGTGGTAAATAACATTCACCACACAAGTGACAGGCAATGACCATTTCCTGATGAAGGGCTTATGCCTGAAACATCAATTCTCCTGCTCCTTGGATGCTGCCTGACCGGAAGTGCTTTTCCAGCACCACACTCTCGACTCTGAGCTCCAGCATCTGCAGTCCTCACTTTGTCCCAGGCCTTTTCCAATATAAGAAAATGTGACCAACTCCCCTTGACTTTCAATGGCATTACCATCACTGAATTCCCCTCTATCAATATCCTGGGAGTTACCATTGACCAGAAACTCAACTGGACTAGCCACATAAACACTAAGCCTCTGACCTGCTCTTGTAGGCAAGGAATATGCAGCGAGTAACTCCTGATTCTTCAAAGCCTCTCTGCCATCTACAAGGCACAAGTCAAGAGTGTGATGGAATACTTCCCAGTTACCTGGATGAGTTCAGCTCCAATAAAATCCACTCCCTTCACCACTGAAGCACAGTGGCTAAAGTCTGTTTAAAAGTAAAACATGTTAACACCAAATTATTACTTTGAACTTTTCAAAGTATCCTGTTATAATGCCTTAATAGTCCTTTGAGCAACTTCCCTGTGTTACTATCAACATCCTGGGTTGTCATAGAGTTAGAGAGTCATATAGATGTTATAGCATGGAAACGGACCCTTTGATCCAACCTGTCCATGCTGACCAGATATCCCAACCCAATCTAGTCCCACCTGCCAGCACCCGGCCCATATCCCTCCAAACCCTTCCTATTCATGATTAGATTTCTTATAGTGTGGAAACAGGCCCTTTGGCCCAACAAGTCCACACTAACCCTCCAAAGAGCAACCCACCCAGACCCATTCCCCTACATTTACCCCTTCACCTAACACAATGCTAAATTGCCTGTCATGTTAGGTGCAGGGGTAAATGTAGGGGAATGGGTCTGGGTGGGTTGCTCTTTGGAGGGTTAGTGTGGACTTGTTGGGCCAAAGGGCCTGTTTCCGCACTGTAAGTAATCTAATCAAACAACGGGCAATTTAGCTTGGCCAATTCACCTAACCTGCACATTTTTGGACTGTGGGAGGAAACCGGAGCACCTGGAGGAAACCCACGCAGACATGGGGAGAATGTGCAAACTCCACACAGACAGTTGCCCGAGGCGGGAATTGAACCTGGGTCTCAGGCACTGTGAGGCAGCAGGGCTAACCACTGTTCCACCGTGCCACCCCAATATACCCATCCAGATGCCTTTTAAATGCTGCAATTGTACCAGTCTCCACCACTTCCTCTGGCAGCTCATTCCTCACACACACACCACCCTCTGTGTGAAAACGTTGCCCCTTAGGTCTCTTTTATACCTTCCCCTCTCACCCTAAACCTATGCCCTCTAGTTCTGTACTCCCCCACTCCAGGGAAAAGACTTTGTCTATTTATCCTATCCATGCCCTTCATGATTTTTATAAACCTCTATAAGGTCACCCCTCAGACTCCGACGCTCCAGGGAAAACAGCCCCAGCCTGTTCAACCTCTCCCTATAGCTCAAATCCTCCAACCCTGGCAACATCCTTGTAAATCTTTTCTGAACCCTTTCAAGTTTCACAACATCTTTCCAATAGGAAGGAGACCAGAATTGCACGCAATTTTCCAACAGTGGCCTAACCAATGTCCTGCACAGCCGCAACATGACCTCCCAACTCCTGTACTCAATGCTCTGACCGATAAAGGAAAGCATACCAAACGCCTCTTCCCTATCCTATCTACCTGGTACTCCACTTTCAAGGAACCAAAAACCTGCACTCCAAAGTCTCTTTGTTCAGCAACACTCCCTAGGACCTTACCATTAAGTGGAAAAGTCCTGCGAAGAGTTGCTTTCCCAAAATGCAGCACCTCGCATTTATCTGAATTAAGCTCCATCCCACTTGTGGGATATCAAGTTGAGTAAATTTTGGAGACATTAGCAATGCTCAATTCCATTAGTTGACAGGTTACTACAAAATGTTAAACACAGCTAAATGTTTATGAACCGGAAACTATGGGACCAGCCGAGTGCCAGTTCATTAAATATTCTGGTTGATCAAGATCTCCAATCAATGTAAAAACACACTAATGTAATGCGAGGTGGGCATACACATCATTTACCTGAAACTGAACTGGATCACAGGAGTGAGTGAGAGGTGAACAGGTCAGTGGTAGTTAAATCTCCCAGATTCCAGTCCACTATCTAGAAAGTAGAAGTCAGGAGTATGATGGATTACTCCACACTTGCCTGGTTGGGTGCAGCTCCAACAACACTCAAGAAGCTTGACATAAAAAAACTTCATGATTGGCACCCCAACCACCACCTTAAACATTGGGAAGTGAACAAGATGAAAGCTGCCATAGCTGCTCTCTCATCACAGAGAGGATGGCTGGTGCTGATTTTAACCTGAGAGTCACCATGCATTAGATGAGTGTCAAGGTTGTAGAGGTGGAGCCATCATGGTGACCTTAGCTGGTACAGGAACTGTACCCACGCTGTTAGTATAACTCAACATCAGAAACCAATCATTCAGCCAATTGAACACTCACTCCCTTCTCCATTGGCTCAGAGTGGCAGCAGTGCATGCCATCCGCAAAATACCTTGCAGCATCTCACTAAAAATCCCTTCCAAACCTAAGACCTCGACCATCTAGAAGGGCAAGGGCAGCAGATACATGGGAACACCACCACATGCCACACATCATCCTGACTTGGAACGACACCAATGTTCCTTCCTTGTGTCAAAATCATGGCACATCCTTCCTAACTGTGTTGTCAGTGTCCCTTCACCTCAAGGACAGATGTAGTTCAAAAAGACAGCTCACCACTACCTTTTCCAATTTAATTAGGGGTGGACAATAAATGCTAGTAATGCCTACATCCCATGAGCAAATTTTAAAAATAACAGATATTAGACTAAATGGTCTGTAGTCATCAGCTTTTCATTCATTTACTATTTCCCAATCTAATGGAATCTTCCCTGAATATAGGGAATTTTGGAAAATTAAAGCCAAGGCATCAACCCATTCTACTAGTCATTTCTTTAACACCCTAGAATGAAGTCTGTCAGGACCTAGATTTTGTCAGACCACAAACCTAACAATTTGCTCAGTACCACTTCCTTGGTAAATGTAGATTTCTTGGGTTCCTCCATTTTTTCCATTTCCTGATTTACAGCTATTTCTGAAATGTTTCTATTTCCCTCCAAAATGAAGAGTGATGTATGGTGGCATGGTGGCTTAGTGTTTCGCACTATTGCCTCAAAGCACCAGGGTCCCAGGTTTGATTCTAGACTTGGATGACTGACTGTATGGAGTTTGCACATTCTCCCCATGTCTGCGTGAGTTTCCTCCTATGTTCCAAAGATGTGCAAGTCAGGTAAATTGGCCATGCTAAATTGACCATAGTTGTTAGGTGCATTAGTCAGAAGGGGGTGGGTTACTCTTCGGAGGGTCGGTGTGGACTTGTTGGGCAGAAGGGCCTGTTTCCACGCTGTAAATAATCTAATCTAAACCTGTTCAATTCATGTGCCATTTCCTTATTTTCCATTTTTAATTCCTCTGACTCACTTCCTGGAAGACCAACAATCACTTTGTTAATTTTTTAAAAAATTATGTACAGAAACTCTTGCTATCTGTTATTACATTTTTAGCTGTGAACAGCTGGGGCCCACAGACTGATCCTTGTGGTACCTCACTAGTCCCAACCTGCCCAAACTGAGAATAACCCTCTTATTCCCACTTCCTGCTTTTAGCTTTATAACCCATCCTCAACCCATGGTATTATATTAACCCAATCCTTAGAATCCCTACAATGTGGAAACAGGCCCTTTGGCCCAACAAGTCCACACTGACACTCTGAAGAGTATCCCACACAAACCTATTACTCTACATTTACCCCTGATTATTCCACCTAACCTACACATCCCTGAACACTCTGGGCAATTTAGCATGGCCAATTCACCTAACCTGCACATCTTTGGACTGTGAGAGGAAACCAGAGCACCCGGAGGAAACCCACGCAGACACATGGAGAATAAGTTTGTCAATGCCCATCCCCAATGTACCTGCTTCTACTTTCCTTAGTGAATTCTCAAATTTGCCTTCAAATTCCAGCTGTTCTTTGGGAATGGAGTATAAAATTAGGGAGGTTATGCTAAAATTACACAAGTCTAGTTAGACCACAGTTAGACTCTTTGAACACTGTGAAGAATTTTGGGTCCCTTATCCAAGTAGAGATATACTAGCATTGGAGATAGTTCAGTGAAGGTTCATTAGGCTCATCCTAGGTATGGAGGGAATATCTTATGAGGAGAGGTTGAGTAAATTGGGTCAGTAGTTGTTGAAATATAGAAGAATGAGAGGTGATTTTATTGAAGCATGCAAGATTCTTAGGGGACTTGACAGGGCAGATGTCAAAAGGTTGTTCAGGACTGGAGAGCATAATCTCGGAATAAGAGGTTGCATATTCAACACAGAGATTTGGAGAAATTTCTCTCTCAGATGGATAGTAATTCTGTGGAATTTAAGGCTGAGTTATTCATTATATTCTAGATTGAGATATTCTAGAATCAAGGGTGGTGAGGAAAATGGCAGGAAAATGACGTTGAAATTAATCAGAGCAGCCAAATTCATATTTGAATGGCAGAGCAGACTTGATGGGCTGAATGGCCTGCTTCTGCTCTTATGGTTTAAAGGCTTATGGAATGAATGTTATATTTCTATGTGAGAATTTTGCTTCTTTGTGGAGACAATGGCCTAGTGGTACTATTCCTATGCTATTAATGTAGTGACCCAGAAATGTCTTGGGACAAATCCCACTGGGGCAGAAAGTGGAATTTTAACTTTGTAAAAAATATGGAATTAAGAGGCTAAGTTGTCGATTGGTGGAAAAACTCACCTTATTCATTAATGTTTCTTAGGGAAGGAAACTGTCATCCTTACCAGGTCTGGCCTATATGTGACTCCCGCAATGTGGTTTGTTTTTTAACTGTGCTCTGAGTGCTTAGGGATAGACAGTAAACACTGACCTAACCAGTGATACCCATATCGAATGAATGAATTTTTTAAAATTGGTGCCAAGTCACATTGTTCAAGTCACACTGTTCAAGTCCCACTCTGGGAGTTCAGCACAAAAATCAAGGCCAGTGAAATACCGAGGGAATATGCCTGATATTGAGGAAGACACTGATGCAGTCGTTCAGGTGAGACATTTTAAACTGAAGGCCATCTAACTGCTCTTTCTAATCTGCCATGGAATGTGTGTATAAGTAGCAAAGCTAACATTTATTGCCTATCTCTAGTTGCCCATGGACTGATTATTCTGCTCAGTTATTTCAGAGATGGTTAAGAGTCAAATAAATTATTGTGGTCTAGTACCTTTATGTAGGCCAGACCTGGTAAGGAGGTTAGATGTTTCTTCCCCAAATGGCATTAATAAATCAGATGGGATTTTACAGATTACTGAGACTAGATTTCAATTCCAGATTTATTAATTGAATTTAAATTTAAATCCCAGCAGGTGCCATGGTGGGATTTGAACTCCGATAAGAACAGAGTAGTTTTTTTATTCATTCGCTCGACGTCCGTGAGCATCACACCCCATCCATAGTTGCCCTTGAGAAGGTAGTGGTGAGCTCCCTTCTTGAACCGCTGCATTCTGCGTGCTATAGGTAGATCCACAATGCTGTTAGGGAGGGAATTCCAGATTTTAATCCAGTGACTAGGGTTGCTAGGAGCAGGAATAGGCGATTCAGCCCTCGAGCTTGCTGTGTCATTTAATTTGATCCTGGCTGATCTAATCTTGGCTTCAACTCCACTTTCCAGCCTGCTTTCCATAATCCATCAACCCAGTACTAATTAAAACCCTCTCTATCTCCTCCTTAAATTTATACAGTATCCCAACGTCAACACACACTGAACTAGTGACTTTGACAGATTCACAATCCTTTGAGAGAAACAATTTCTCCTCATCTCTGTTTTAAATCTGCTACCCCTTATCGTAAAACTGTAACCTCTCATTTTAAATTGCTTCACATGAGGAAACATCCTTTCTACATTTACATTGTCAAGAACAGGTTTTTTCCCCATTGTTATCAGACTGCTGAATTGACTCCACAACTTCAAATAATGTTGACCTAGCTTTGTCCACCTCCTGTGCAGCTGTAACATTGTATGCCTCACTTAGCAGCCTGTGATCTGTATGTTCTTGCTTGCTGTGATCGGCCTGTAATGCTCACAAAACAAAGCTTTTCATTGTAATTTGGAGGTGCCAGTGTTGGACTGGGGTGGACAAAGTTAAAAATCACAAAGCAACAGGTTATAATCCAACAGGTTTATTTCATATTTTATTTGTCTCAAGAGGGTTGGAATATAAATGCAGTGATGTGCTTCTGAGACTTTATAAAGCCCTGGTTAGGCTCCATTTAGAATACTGTGTCCGATTTTGGGCCCCACACCTCAGGAAGGACATACCGGCACTGGAGCGTGTCCAGTGGAGATTCACACGAATGATCTCTGGAATGGTAGGCCTAACATGTGATGAATGGCTAAGGATCCTGGGATTGTATTCATTAGAGTTTAGAAGGTTGAGGGGAGATCTAATAGAAACTTATGAGATAATGCATGGCTTAGAAAGGGTGGACGCTGGGAAGTTGTTCTGTTAGGTGGGGAGACTAGGACCCATGGGCACAGTCTTAAAATTATAGGGGGTCAATTTAGAATGGAAATGAGGAGACATTTCTTCAGCCAGAGAGTGGTGGGCCTGTGGAATTCAGTGCCATGGAGCGAAGTGGAGGCTGGGGCATTAAATGTCTCCAAGGCAGAGATTGATAAATTCTTAAGCTCACAAGGAATTAAGGGATATGGGGAGAGTGTGAGTAAGTGGAATTGAAACACCCATCAGCCATGATTAAATGGGTGGACTCGATGGGCCGAATGGCCTTGCTTCCACTCCTATGTCTTATGGTCTTTTGGTCTTAAGGTTTACTTGGAATTACTAGTTTTCGGAGCGCTGTTTCTTCATCAGGTGGTTGTGGAGCAGAATCATAAGACACAGACTTTGTAGCAACAGGATTGCAGTGTCATGGAATGTAATATCAAACACATTCAGCTTACATCTTTCATCTATTAGAATAACCATGTTAGTTTCGGTTCCTTCATATGTAAATCCCAGTGTTTTTTAAAGTTTCGTTCTCAAGATAGCTTTTAACAATAGGTGCCACCTCCGCTTAGATAATGCATTGAAGGTGTGAAGTTAAAGTCTGTCTGTGTCCCAATATTAGGTCAGACTGATTCTATTTCTAAAGTGGAAGTTACAGAATCTTACATGGATTAGTGCTGTTTTTGAGCAAAATAAGATGTAATTCTGTTTCCAAATAAACCCAATGGAGTATAAACTGGTGTTGTCTTTTAACTTTTTGTTTTTCTTAGGTACATGTGACTACAATAAATCAAATCAAACAAACTCCAGAGAATATAGACCTAAATTGCTCAATCTCTCTGCATAAAACAAACCCCTCATCTTGGGAATTAATCTAGTGAACTCATTTGAATGACCTCAAATGCAACTACATCCCTCCTCAAGTCAGGGGGTCAATGGCCTAACGGTATTATCACTGGACTATTAATCACGAGACCCAGGTAATATTCTGGGGACCTGGATTTGAATCCCACTATGGCAGATAGTGGAATTTGACCATGCATCCATTGTTGATTGTCAGAAAAACCCATCTGGGTCACTAATGTCCTTTAAGGAAGGAACCCTCCATCCTTACCTGGTCTGGCCTACATGTGACTCCAGACCCACAGCAATGTGTTTGTCTCTTAACTGCCCTCTGGGCAATTAGGAATGGGCACTAAATGCTGGCCTGACCAGCAATGCCCTCATCTCAGGAATGAGAAAAGGGGAAGTGGACCAAAATTGTACAGAATATTCCAGGTGCAGTCTCACTAATGCCTTGTATAATTGTGGTAACACATACAAAGTCTTCTACTTTTATCCTCTTTTCTGCGTTTATACTCTGTTCTTTCAGCAATACGTTCCAAAATGCCATTTGCCTTCCTGATTACCCGTGGTTCCTGCAGACTAGTTTCCAGTGATTCATTCACAAGGACAGATAGAATTAATGACTTTTCCCTAGAATGGGGGACTTTGAGACTAGGGGGTCCATTTTTAAGGTGAGAGGAGACAGATTTAAAAAATTCATGAGGGGCAAATTTTTTACACGGAGAGTGGTTCCCATGTGGAATGAACTTCCAGAGGAAGTGGTGGATGAGGGCACAGTTACAACACTTAAAAGAAATTTGGATAAGTACATGAACAGGAAGGGTTTGGAGGGATATAGGCTAGGAGCAGGCAGGTGGGACTTGTTCAGTTTGGGATGACATTCAGCAAGGACTGGTTGGACCAAAGGGTCAGTTTCCATTCTGTATAACTCTACGACACTCAGATCTCTCTGCTCTGAAGCATATCCCCAGATATATCCTCACATATAGAGCAAGCTTACAGCCCTTCTCCACCACCCCCTTCCCCCCACTGCTGCTGTTCCCTATGGACCAGATTCTACGAGATCTCAACTTTAGCCGTACAGCTTTCTCCAGTCACGGATTCCCTCTCACAAAATCACAGAATTGTTACAACACAGAAGGAGATAATTTAGCCGGTTTGGACAAAGTACATTCCTCCCTGCTTTTGGATATAATAGTGATCTCCATTCACCGTGATTTGGAGATGCCGGTGTTGGATTCAGGTGTACAAAGTTACAAATCACACAACACCAGGTTATAGTTTAATTGAAAACACTAGCTTTCGGAGCGCCACTCCTTCATCAGGTGGTGATGGTTCATCTGGTGGACAAATGGCCCTGGACAGGTGGACAACTACCTGACGAAGGAGCGGTGCTCCAAAAGCTAGTGCCTCCAACTAAACCAGTTGGACTATAACCTGGTCTTGTGTGATTTGTAACTCCATTCACCATGTTCACTAATTCTCCACTGTGTTCTTCATTTCTGTGCTGCAACCAATTCTGCAAACTTCCTGCAATTTTCACTCCCACAGAAATACCTGCACAGAAACAGAAGAATTAAGAGCAGGAATAGACTGTACGGTTCATCAAGCCTGCCCCACCATTCAACACAGTGATAGCCAATTGTGGGTTTCGTCTCCAGTTTCCCGCTTATTTTCCACAGTCCTTGACATCCTGGGAGACCAAAAATCTGTGTATTCTGGCCACAATTCTGGGACAGACAATTCCAAATGTTCACAACTCTTTGAAATTATTTCTGCTCACCTCAGTGTTCATTGTTTGGCTCCTTAATCTGAGACTGTACCATTATGTTCGAGAATCCCGATGCAGGGGCAACAACATTTTAGTATCAACAGTACAGGAAAGATACTGCAGATAGCAGGAATCTGAAATAAACATAGAGCATGCTGGAGAAACTCAGCAGGTCTGTCAGCATCTGTGGAGAGAAACAGAGTTAAAGTTTTTTTGTTTTTCTCTTCTTCAGAATGTAGAGTTACATCAGACTTCGAGTCAGGCACTGCCACAAGAATCTCTGTAAACCAGATAATTAAAAAAAAATACATTTCTGAATCAACCTGCTTAGCAATGTTATTATGTGGCTCTGGAGCAAGTGGGACTGGGCCTCCTGGCTCAGAGGGAGGGACACTATCACTGCATAATAAGGCTACCCTTATAGGCCAGATAACTTTCTTTTAATTAATCCATTTTTACCAAATCCCTCTATTACACACTCTGGAGCAGGTAGGACTTGAACCCAGGCCTCACTGTCCAGGGGTAGGGGCAAGTCTGACAGAATCTGTGGAGAGAGAAACAACAAAGTTAACACCATTCTGCTGCCTTCTCCCCATAACCTTTGATCCCGTTAATAATCGACAACTTAGCTAGCTCTGTATTTACACTCAATGACTTGGCCTCCATAGCCTTCTGTGGCAATGAGTTCCACAGCTGAAGAAATCCCTCCTCATCTCAGTTCTAAAGAGTCGTCCCTTCACTCTGAGGCTGTGCCGTTGGGTCCTAGTCTCTCCTACTGGTGGAAACACCTTCTCCATGTCCACTCTATCCAGGCCTCTCAGTATTCTGTAAATTTCAATCAGATCCCCCCATCATCCTTCTAAACTCCATTAGGTACAGACCCAGAGTCATCAACCACTCCTCATACGACAAGCCCGTCATCCCCGGGATCATTCATGTAAACCTCCTCCTAACCCCCTCCAAAGCCAGAAATGGGGCCCAAAACTACTCACAATATTCCAAATGTGGTCTGACCAGAGCCTTATACAGCCTCAACAATACATCCTTATTCTTGTACTCTAACCCTTTGAAATGAATGCTAACAGTGCAGTTGCCTTCCTATCTGCAACTGAATCTGCTTTAACCTTAATATTAACCTTAAGAGAATCCTAAACTAGGACTCCTAAGTTCCATTGTGCTTCAGATTTCTGAAGTCTTTCCCTGTTTAAAAAATAGTGTCAATCTCTATTCTTCCTGATGCGGTGACTAATCTCACACGTTTCCACATAGTATTCCATCGTCCACTTCTTTGCCCTGGTGAGACAGGACAACTGTGTGCCAAACAGCAAAAACCTCAAGTGATAAGCAGGGCCTCTAATTTTGGACTCCCCCACCCCAGTTAAAGACCTTGTCTATTTATCCTATCCACGCCCCTCATGATTTTATAAACCTCTATAAGGTCACCCCTCAGCCTCCGACGCTCCAGGGAAAATAGCCCAAGCTTATTCAGCCTCTCCCTGTAGCTCAAACTCACCAGCCCTGGCAACATCCTTGTAAATCTTTTCTGAACCCTTTCAAGTTTCACAACATCCTTCCGATAGGTTCGTGAATGAAAGAAAAAAAATAGAAAATGGTAGGAACACAACAGCATTAGATTAGATTAGGTTAATGACAAGATATTCATGTCTGGGCTGAATTGCAGGTTCGTTGTAATGGCTGTTGTTCACATTTCCACTTATTCTTGTTGTTGTTACAAAGTAGCTGGGGACTGAGTTCCCGTCTCACTAGGATACCCAAGGCCATTGACAACCGCAATGCCATTGCTATGGCCTGAGACTTGAACCCACCTGCCAGCCCAACTTTCCACCCCCGCCAGTGCCATCGATTCGTTACCATTGTCGGATTCACAGCCCACTGCTGCCTTTGATGCCAGAGTCGCAGCCGCATCGAAGTCCAGATTAAGCCAAACGACTCCAAACACTTATAACCGAGTCGTGTGTCCCTGCCGACAGCCATTAATCCTGTAAAACTGCTGGAGAGTCAGAGTCAAGAAGCGTAACGCTGGAAAAGCACATCCCGTCAGGCAGGATCTGAGGAGCAGGAGAGTGTCCTGATGAGGAGCTTATGCTCGAAACGTTGATTCTCCTGATCCTCGGATGCTGCTTGACTAGCTGTGCTTTTCCAGCACCACACTCAACACTCAGTCGCAACAGTGTATACCATCTACAAGATGCACTGCAGAAACTCACCAAACTTCCTCAGACAGCAACTTCCAAACCCACAGCCACTTCAATCTGGAAGGACATGGGCAGCAGATACATGGGAACACCATCACCTGCAAGTTCCCCTCCAATTCACTCACCATCCTGACTCGGAAATATATTGGCATTCCTTCACTGTCACTGGGTCAAAATCCGGGAATTGTGGATCTAGCACAGCACACGGATTGCAGTCATTCGAGAAGTTAGCTTACGGTTACCTGAAGGGCAATTAGGAATGGGCAATAAATGCTGGCCAGCCAATGATGCAGTGGCTCAGTGGTTAGCACTGCTACCTCGCACCATCAGGGACCGGGGTTGAGTCCCAGCTTCGGGTGACTGTCTGTACGGAGTTTGCACATTCTGCCCGTGTCTGTGTGGGTTTCCTCCCACAATCCAATGACGTGCAAGTTAGAGTGGATTAGCCGTGCTAAATTGCCCATAGTGTCCAGGGATGTGCAGGCTGGTGGATTAGGCATGGGAATTTCAGAGTTATGGGTATAGGGTAGAGAGGTGGTTTGAGTGGGATGCTTTTCAGAGGGGCAGTATGGACTCAATGGGCTGAATGACTTCCTTCCATACTGTAAGAATTCTATGATTCTATGACGCCCACATCCCACAAATGATTCCATTTTTAAAGGGTACGCCAGGCCAGGAGTAAAGTTGATAACGGGGTCCATTATTGGTGAAAATGGGTCGGCTGTGCCGAAAGCAGATGATAAGGTCTGGGGTGTCAGGGTAGGTAAAAGGCATGGCAGGAGGTGTTCAGGCCCTAAAAGCATTGCCATTGGGGGCTGAACGTCCCCAAGCAGAAAATGAGATGCTGCTCATCCAGCTTGTGTTCAGATTTGCTGCAGCACTGCAACACGCCCGAGACAGAGGTGTTGGCCAGGGAACACAGTGGGGTGTTAAGAACATAAGAACTAGGAGCAGGAGTAGGCTGTCCAGCCCTTTGAGCCTGCTCCACCACTCAATAAGATCATGGCTGATCTTTTCATGGACTCAGCTCCACTTACCCGCCCTCTCACTGTATCCCTTAATTCCTATATTGTTCAATGAAAATCTACCTTAGCTTTAAAAACATTTACTGAAGTAACGTCGACTACTTCCCTGGACAGGGAATTCCATAGATTTACAATCCTCTGGATGAAGAAGTTCCTTCTCAATTCGGTCTTAAATCTGCTCCCTCTAATCTTGAGGCTGTGCCCTCTAGTCTTAGTTTCACCCGCCAATGAAAGCATCCTCTCTACTTCTATCTTATCTATTCCCTTCATAATTTCATATATTTCTGTAAGTTCCTCCCTCATTTTTCTGAATTCTAATGAATATAACTCCAGAAGCTCAGACTACTTTTTGCAGTCACAAAATGTAGCCTGCATTTTGTCTCCCCGGTGTAGCGGAGATAACAATGTGAGCAATGAATAAAGTGTAAGTAAAGTGTGCTGCTTCACCTGGAAGGTGTATCTGGGGCCCTGGATAGTGAGGACAGGTGCTACACCTTCTGCAACAGCACAGGAATGTTGCTATGGGAGTGTTCAGGGGGATGTTGGGAGTGAAGATGGAGTGAGTATTGTGTTCCAGAGGGAAAAGTCCCTGTGGAATGCAGACGTGAGATGTGGAAATGTGTCTGGTGGTGGCATGATACAGCTAGAGTTGGCGGCAATGGTGGCTTGTGATTGGTTGTAGATGCTTTTGGGATGGAAGTAAGGATGCGGGAGACCCTATTGGTGCTGTGGAAGGGATGAGAATGGGTGAGGGCTGACGTGTGGGAGATGAGTCAGCCATGGCTGAAGGCCCAGTCAACCACGGTGGTGGTGGGGTTCGTGGTTGAGGAAGGAGGTGGAAGTTTCTGAGACCCCCTGTGGAAGGTAACATCATCAGATTTAATCCCCCTCAGCTGGTAGAAAGTATCCCATAGCTAACATTTCAAGCAAGAACATGGGGCCTTCTCCGTAGTTTCCTTGGATAATATTGTGGTGGAGCCAGGTTCAATGGATGCTTTCCAAATGGACTTTGATTTGTTTTTTTCTTGCTCACAGGCTGAAAAGCCAACTCTTGCTCATAATTTGTGTGCTTGTAAATGCATTTCACTGTCGGAAGATGGGCTATCATCCATTTTGGACCTGAAATGATAGCACAGATTACTGGTGAAAAGCAGGGAACTGTGGAGGTCCAAAGAGACTTGGGGACCCAGGGGCACATATCGTTAAATTGCTACGAACAGTTATAGAAAATAATCTTTCTTTCTCTCTCTTTGAAGTAAGCCCATGGAGGTCAGTATCCCATCATCAACTCACCCTTTATTTACATTGGACAGTCCTTGACACTGATCCAGCTCCCTCAGAGCCAGCTCTCAGAGTGAACAGGATGGCTGACACTCCGGTTTGGATCTGGATTGTTCTCCGAAAAGGAACAACATTGAAGTTGCAGGGAGAGATGGATGGGCGCAGATCCAAAAACACTCAATAAGCTTGGCACGATCCATTTTGTTTCATACATTCAAAGCATGTGGGCATCGCTGGCTTGGCCCAGTATTTTTTGCCCGTCCCTAGTTGCCCCTTGAGAAGGTGCCTTCTTGAACCGCTGCAGTCCATGTGCTGTGGGTTGACCCACAATGCCCTTAGGGAGGGAATTCCAGGATTCTGACCCAGCTTTGGGAAGTCAGGAGGGAGGGGACTTACTCACCGCAGTATTCCCAGCCTCTGACTTGTCCTTGTAGCCACGGTGTTTATGTGGTGAGTCCAATTGTGTTTCTGGTCAATGATATCCCCCAGGATGGTGATAGTAGGGGGATACAGTGATGGTAACACCATTGAATGATTAGATTCACGGTGGCTCAGTGGTCAGCACTGCTGCATTACAGCGCCAGAGACCCGGGTTCAATTCCGCCTCAGGCAACTGTCTGTGGGGAGTTTGCAAATTCTCCCTGTGTCTGCATGGGTTTCCTCCCACAGTCCAAAAATGTGCAGGTTAGGTGAATTGGCCATGCTAAATTGCCCATAGTGTTAGGTGAAGGGGTAAATGTAGGGGAATGGGTCTGGGTGGGTTGTGCTTCGGCGGGTCGGTGTGGACTTGTTGGGCCGAAGGGCCTGTTTCCACACTGTAAGTAATCTAATCTAATCTAAAGATTGGCTCTTATTGATGATGGCCATAGCCTGGCATTTGTGTGAGACAAATGCTACTCATCATCAGCCCAAGCCTGGATATTGTCCAGATCTTGTTGCATTTGAGCACGGACTGCTTCAGTGTCTGAGAAGTCACGAATGGTGCTGAACATTGTGCAATCATCAGTGAACATCCCCACGTCTGACCTTATGGTAGAGGGAAGCTGAATTCAGGACAAAGCAGCATATCCACAAACATCCGCCCCCTCCACCACTGACTCTCAGTAGCAGCAATGTGTTCCATATACAAGATGCACTGCAGAAATTCACCAAAGATCCTCAGACAGAACCTTCCAAACCCACAACCATGCCCATCGAGAAGGACAAGGGCAGAAGATGTCAGTAACTGGGGTCACAACTTCAAGACTGTCAGCAAGAGAGCTCGGAATGAAATGAGGAGAAATCACTTGCCTCAGAGAATGGGTAGGGTTTGGAATGCACTGCCTGGGAGAGTGGAGGAGATCGATTGCATAGGAGATTTGAAAAGAGAACAGGAGATATATTTTAAAGGGATGAGCTTAGAGGAATTCGGGCTGGAGAATGGGACTGGCTGGTTAGCTCCTTCGGGAGCTGGTACAGACATGATGGCTCGAATGGCCTGTTTGTATCGTGTAAAATTCTAGGATTCTAGATACATGGGAATACCACCCCCTGCAAGTTCCCCTTCAGGCCACTCACCACTCTGACTTGGAAATATATCTCAGTTCCTTCAGAGTCTCCAGGTCAAAATCCTGGAATTCCCTCCCTGACAATATTATGGGTCTAAATAAACCACCTGCCAACCTTCCCCCAAGCATCCACCCACACCGAATTGCCAGTTCCATAAGTCACTGCTGCACACAGATATTGAAGCAGCTGGAAAAATGTGTGGGAGTTTCTCCCCCGGTGCTCCCAGGGCCACTTGGGTTCACCAGATCCCCCAATCAATTTACAGTGTCTCTCTCAGTCTACCCAAGGCACTATCCCTCACACAACAAGGAGCTAAATCAGCTAATACTCTGATTCCAGTGATATTGCTTGAGAGCTAACTCTAGGTCAGGACACCAGGGGGAAGCTTAGAAAGCCTCAGTGCAGGTACAGGCCCTTTGGCCCATTGAGTCTGTAGTGACCTTCCAAAGAGTATCCCGCACTATCTCAGTCATCCTGCAATCTTTCAACCAATTTGACTAACAGAGACTATCTACCCGTAATCACATGGTTATTTGTGGGATCTTGTTATGTATGCACTGTTTACTGCATTTCCAATAACAGTGACTACACTTTAAAAAATACTGCATTGACTTCAAGATTTTTTGGGAAGTCCTGAGGTTGTGAACAGTGCTGTATAATTGTGCGCTCTTTTGTTATTTAATCGGGAGCAGGTTGGTGATAGCCAGTGTGTCTCTCCCTCCCTGCCTAGTTTGGTTTAAGGTAGGCATGGGAACTGCAGAAATCTCTATGCCATTTAGCCAGCTCTCAACGTACGATTGGTTCAGTAAAACGAATATTGCACTGACAGAATATTATGCAGCAATTGCTTCCCCCTCGAAACGCACCCTGAGTCGATACCATCACCCTCCCCACTTGCGTCCCCTGCTGAGTTTTCTGTGTTTCCTGGATTAGTTTTGCTTTATGAACTTACACTGATCTGTAACGTTATTCCTCTCTTGCTTGAAAAGAGATCCTGAAGTCCGTAGTATTGAGTTACAAAGCCCCATTAAGTTCTTGCTATTCAGTTGCACATTCCCTTGTCTCTGTGGAGCTGTGTTTAAAACATTATGTTATTAGGTGCCAGACAATTTCTCAGATGGGACAGAATGGGAGGGAAGAAAAAGCGGGAATCTACTGTGGGTTTTGATTCTAATAGGCCATGTATCTCTTCATTTCAAGACCAGCGACATGTCCTTACTACAGTCAATCATTTTAACACAGTGCCCTGCTCACATGCCCATGTGTCTGTCCCTAGGCACGCTGCAGTGTTCCAGTGAATCACAGCACAAACTGGAGGAACAACATCACATCTTCAGACTGGGCACTTTACAGCCTCTGGAGCTTAATATTGAGCTCAACATCTTCAGATTGTGAACATTTCTTCCCTCTCTTTTAGCTTGTTATCATGTCCTCTCTTCCCTCCCCCCCATCCCGGTTACTGTCCTTCTCAGTCTGACAGGAGACAGACCATTGTTCTGTTGTTCTCACATTTCCATCACTTTACCTGAACTCGCATCATCTTTTCTCCATCAGGACCCTACACCCACTACCCCTAACCCTCCCAAACTGTGGGCGGCACGGTGGCACAGTGGTTAGCACTGCTGCCTCACAGCGCCAGAGACCCGGGTTCAATTCCCACCTCAGGCGACTGTCTATGTGGAGTTTGCACATTCTCCCCGTGTCTGCGTGGGTTTCCTCCGGGTGCTCCAGTTTCCTCCCACAATCTAAAAATGTGCAGGTTAGGTGGATTGGCCATGCTAAATTGCCCGTAGTGTTGGGTGAAGGGGAATGGGTCTGGGTGGGTTGCGCTTCGGTGGGTTGGTGTGGACTTGTTGGGCTGAAGGGCCTGTCTCCACACTGTAAGTAATCTAATCTATAGCATAAATGCTGTCCCCTCCACACTTCAATTCAGCTCTGATGAAGAGTCATCTAAGAACGTTGGTTTGCTCTCTCCATGGATGCTGCCTGACCTGCAGAGATCTCCAGCATTTGTTGATTCCAGTACAGATTTGCTCTGACAGATTGAGCTGAAAAATGTGTTGCTGGAAAAGCGCAGCAGGTCAGGCAGCATCCAAGGAGCAGGAGAATTGACATTTCTGGCATAAGCCCTTCTTCAGGAATCTGACAGACTGAGGCCAGGTCTCTTTCTGAAGGAGTGTTGGGTCAGCAAGCAGGACATGATAAAGCTAATGTCCTTTGATGATTCAACAATCCTTTCAAAGCACAACAGGGACCGATATTCAATACACTTTTGGGAGTGACCGTACTCTCTGTGGGATTTGTAAATTCATAGAATGGCAGAAGAAAGCCATTCAGATGATTGTGACAGTACTGGCCCTTTGAAATAATTATTCGATACCCCATCAACCCTTTCCTGATAGTCCTGTAATTTTTTTTCCCAGTTTAGGTACATATCCAATTCCCTTCTGAAAATTACTGTTAGATCTGCTTCCATTGCCCTGCTCACCAACAGTGCATTCCACACCCAGGCAAAAGATAAAGTCACCATAGTTCCACCAGGGCTAAGCTCTCATTAGAGAGACGATTGGTGGTGTTTCAGAAGGAGAATCTTCGTGGTAACCTCAGCTGGTGCAGGAATTGAGGCCATGCTGTTGGCATCACTTAGCATTACAAAGCAGCTGTCCAGCCAACTGAGCTAACCGAACCCATCAGATTGACATATAAAACTTTACCCCATAAAAATATTTCTGCCTGCACTTTTTGCCAATTATCTTGCATCTGTGTCCTCTGGTTACAGATAATTCTAACAATTTCTTAGAATCCCTAGTGTAGAATTTCTTAGTGTAGGGAGTGGCAAAGCAGTAATTAGGAGGCAGAGGCTAATGCTCTTGTGTTCAAGGTTCAAATCCCACCCCAGGAGCTGGTGGAATTTAAATGTAATTAATGTATTTGGAATTTGAAGTTAGTGTATTAATGGTGACCTTGAATCTATCACTGATTATCATAAAGCTTCATCTGGATTGCCAATGCCCATTCAGGAAGAAAATCTGCTGCAATTAATAGATTGGAAGTCAAAGAACTAGGAGCAGGAGGAGGCCATTCGGCCCTTCGAGCCTCCTCTGCCATTTAATATGATCATGGCTAATTTCATCTCGAACACAACTCTACTTTCCAACCTACCGTGTGGAAACAGGCCATTTGGCCCTTTGAGTCCACACGGACCTCTCTGGAGAACATCCCACCAAGAGCTACTCCGTTACCAAGCCCTGCATTTCCCATGGCTAATCTATCTAGCCTACATATCCCTGTGCACAACAGGCAATTTAACGTGGCCAATCCACCTAACCTGAGCATCTTTGGACTATGGGAGGATATCAGAGCATCTAGAGAAAATGCACACAGACACAGGAAAAATGTGCAACTCCACACAGATGGTTGCCCAAGGCTGGAATTGAACCCAGGTCCCTGATGCTGAGAGACAGCAGTGCTAACCATTGAGGCACTGTGACACCCTAGTTGACTTCTACTGACTCTATTGAAACCCTCAGTTTTGAACTACTCTTAGTCTCCTCTGTTTCAAGGACAACAGCCCCAGTTTTCAGAAACATTTGACATTCTGATAACCTTTGGGATATTGTGTGCAATCCTGGTCTCCCTCCTCTAGGAAGGATGTTGTGAAACTTGAAAGGGTTCAGAAACAATTTATGATTTGATTAGATTTCCTACAGTGTGGAAACAGGCCCTTCGGCCCAACCAGTCCACACTGATCTCCGAAGAGTAACCCACCCAGACCCATTTCCCCTCTGACTAATGCACCTAACACTATGGGCAATTTAGCGGGGCCAATTCACCTGACCTGCACATCTTTGAACTGTGGGAGGAAACCGGAGCACCCGGAGGAAACCCACGCAGACACGGGGAGAATGTGCAAGCTTCACACAAACAGTCGTCCGAGGCTGGAAGCGAACCTGGGACCCTTGTGCTGTGAGGCAGCAGTGCTAACCACTGAGCAACCATACCGCCAGAGTTGCCAGTGTTGGAGGGTTTCAGCTATAGGGAGACGCTGAACAGGCTGGGGCTGTTTTCCCTGGAATGTTGGAGGCTGAGGGGTGACCTTATAGAGGTTTACAAAATCATGAGGGGCATGGATAGGTTAAGTAGACAAGGTATTTTACCTGGGGTGGGGAGTCCAGAACTAGAGGACATAGGTTTAGCGTGAGAGAGGAAAGATATAAAAGGGACCTAAGAGGCAACATTTTCACACAGAGGGTGGTACGTGTATGGAATGAGCTGCCAGAGGATGTGGTGAAGGCTGGTACAATTGCAACATTTAAAAGGCATTAAAAATTGCTAGCTGTAACGGGCTGCTCCTTTTTTGAGGTATTTTAGGTGTTGGGGGTGATTTTCTGGAATTCCAGGAGCAGCAATTACTGTTTCATATGCTGTTGCATTGTCTTGGAACTTTGGAGAAAAAGAAGTCAAAACAACAGCAGTTTTAAAAGGGAGAAGGACAGACAAAGGAAGCACATGGTGAGGTCAATGTAGGAGAGAGAGAGAGAAAGAAACCCACATTGCTAACTGACACAGCAGTGAATCTGTGCAGTTACTGCCTTTGCTGCTTGAATTCATGTATTACTGGACATCGGAGTGTATCTAGGTAAACTTAACAAACAGCAAAATTCACAACTGATCTCGGAAGAACCTGTTTGGGAGAAGTCACAGCACAGAAACAGATAAGTAAGTAGTTTTAAGTATAGCCTTGCTGTAAATCTTCAATAGTGAGTATAGAGTCATAGAGATGTACAGCATACCCTTCGGTCCACCCCGTCCATGCCAACCAGATATCCCAACCCAATCTAGTCCCAGCTGCCAGTATCCCTCCAAACCCTTCCTATTCATATACCCATCCAGATGCCTCTTAAATGTTGCAATTGTACCAGCCTCCACTACTTCCTCTGGTAGCTCATTCCATAGGTAAAAACAATGACTGCAGATGCTGGAAACCAGATTCTGGATCAGTGGTGCTGGAAGAGCACAGCAATTCAGGCCTGTCCTCGGATGCTAGCTCATTCCATACCCGTACCACCGTCTGTGTGAAAAAGTTGCCCCTTAGGTCTCTTTTATATCTTTCCCCTCTCACCCTAAACCTATGCCCTCTAGTTCTGGACTCCCCAACCCCAGGGAAAAGACTTTGCCTATTTACCCTATCCATGCTCTTCATAATTTTGTAAACTCCTATAAGGTCCTCAGCCAGCGACGCTCCAGGGAAAACAGCCCCAGTCTATTCAGCATTTATCTGAATTAAACTCCATCTGCCATTTCTCAGCCCATTAGCCCATCTGGTCAAGAACTTGTTGTAACCTGAGGTAACCCTCTTCGCTGTCCACTACACCTCCAACTTTGGTGTCATCTGCAAACTTACTAACTGTATCTCTTATGCTCACATCCAAATCATTTATGTAAATGACAAAAAGCACCGATTCTTGTGGCACTCCACTGGTCACAGGCCTCCAGTCTGAAAAACAACCCTCCACCACTACCCTCTGACAAGCTCTTGGGGTACATTGGGTTCCAATCGATCGATTGTGTTAGGGGACTCTAGTCATGGGTACAGACAGATGTTTCTGCAGCCAGCAGCGAAAAATCAGAATGATGAGTTGCCTCCCTGGTGCCAGGGTCAAGGATGTCTCAGAGAGGGTGCAAAATGTTCTCACGGGGGAGAGGGGCCAGCAAGAGGTCATTGCACACATTGGAACCAACGACATAGAAAGGGAAAAGGTTGAGATTCTGAAGGGAGAGTGTAGAAAGTTAGACAGGAATTTACAAAGGAGGTCCTCGAGGGTACTAATATCTGGATTACTCCCAGTGCTACGAGCTAGTGAGGGTAGGAATAAGAATGTAGAGAGATGAATGCATGGCTGAGGAGCTGGTGTATGGGAGAAAGAATTACACTTTTGGATCAATGGATTGCACCTAAATTGGAAGGGGACTAATATACTGGCAGGGAGATGTGCTACAGCTCCTCGGGAGGATTCAAACTAGTTGGGAGGAGTTGGGGGCACGTGGGGTTGTGGGGGGGTGGGACCCAGGGGCATACTGAGGAAAGAGATAAATCTGAGACTGGTACAGTTGAGAAAAGGAGCGAATCGAACAGTCAGGGCAGGCAGAGACAAAGCAGAGAACAAGGTAGGACTGATACATTCAACTGCATTTACTTCGATGCAAGAGGCCTAACAGGGAAGGCAGATGAACTCAGGGCATGGTTAGGAACAAGGGACTGGGATATCATAGCTATTAAGGAAACATGGCTCAGGGATGGGCAGGACTGGCAACTTAATGTTCCAGGATACAAATGCTATAGGAAGGATAGAAAGGGAGGCAAGAGGGGAGGGGGAATGGCGTTTTTGATAAGGAATAACATTACAGCTGTGCTGAGGGAGGATATTCCCGGAAATACATCCAGGGAGGTTATTTGGGTTGAACTGAGAAATAAGAAAGGGAAGATCACCTTATTGGGATTGTATTACAGACTCTCCAATAGTCAGCAGGAAATTGAGAAACAAATTTGTAAGGAGATCTCAGCTATCTGTACGAATAATAGGGTGGTTATCATAGGGGATTTTAAGTTTCCAAACATAGACTGGGACTGCCATAGTGTTAAGGGTTTAGACGGAGAGGAATTTGTTAAGTGTGTACAAGAAAAGTTTCTGATTCAGTCCGTGGATGTATCTACTAATGAAGGTGCAAAACTTGACCTACTCTTGGGAAATAAGGCAGGGCAGGTGACTGAGGTGTCAGTGGGGGAGCACTTTCGGTCCAGCGTTCATAATTTTATAAGTTTTAAAATAGTGATGGAAAAGGTTACACCAGATCTAAAAGTTGAAGTTCTAAATTGGAGGAAGGCCAATTTTGACGGTATTTAGACAAGAACTTTCGAAAGCTGGTTGGGGGCAGATGTTCACGGGTAAAGGGACAGCTAGAAAATAGGAAGTCTTCAGAAATGAGATAGTGAGAGTCCAGAGAAAGTATATTCCTGTTAGGGTGAAAGAAAAGGCTATTAGGTGCAGAAAATGTTGGATGACGAGATAAATTGAGTGTTTGGTTAAGAAAAAGAAGGAAACATATGTCAGGTATAGGAGAAAGTGAGGACTGCAGATGCTGGAGATCAGAGCTTAAAAATGTGTTGCTGGTAAAGCGCAGCAGGTCAGGCAGCATCAAAGGAGCAGGACAATTGACATTTCGGGCATAAGCCTTTCTTCAGGAAGGCCTTCAGGAAGCCCTGAAGAAGGGTTTATGCTCGAAACGTCGATTCTCCTGCTCCTTTGATGCTGCCTGACCATATGTCAGGTATAGACAAGATAGATTGATTGAATTCTTAGAAGAGTATAACGGCAGTAGGAAGGAAATCAGGAGGGCACAAAGGGGACATGAGATAGCTTTGGTAAATAAGGTTAAGGAGAATTCAAAGGGTTTTTACAAGTACATTAAGGGCAAAAGGGTAACGAGGGAGTGAATAGAGTTCCCCAAAGATCAGCAAGGCAGCCTTTGTGTGGAGTTGCAGGAGATGGGCGAGATACTAAACGAGTAGTTTGTATCAGTGTTTACTGTGGAAAAGGATATGGAAGATATAGAATATGGGGAAATAGATGGTGACATTTTGAAAAATGTCCATATTACAGTGAAGGAAGTGCTGAGTGTCTTGAAACGCATAAAGGTGGATAAATCCCCAGGACCTGATCAGGTGTACCCTAGAACTCTGTGGGAAGCTAGGGAAGTGATTGCTGGGCCCCTTACTGAGATATCTGTATCACAAGTGAGGTGCCAGAAGATTGGAGGTTGGCTAACGTGGTATCATTATTTAAGAAAGGTAGTAAAGACAAGCCAGGTGAGCCTGACCTCGGTGGTGGGCAAGTTGTTGGAGGGAATCCTGAGGGACACGATGTACATGTATTTGGAAAAGCAAGGATTGATTAGGGATTGTCAACATGGCTTTGTGCGTGGGAAATCATGTCTCTCAAACTTGACTGAGTTTTTTGAAAAAGTAACAAAGAGGATTGATGAGGGCAGAGTGGTGCGTATGTTATATATGGACTTCAGTAAGGCGTTCAACAAGGTTCTCCATGGGAGACTGGGTAGCAAGGTTAGAACTCATGGAATGCAGTGAGAACTTACCATTTGGATACAGAACTGGCTCAAAGGTAGAAGACAGAGGATGGTTGTGGAGGGTTGTTTTTCAGACTGGAGGCCTGTGACCAGTGGAGTGCCACAAGGATTGGTGCTGGGTCCACTACTTTTCGTCATTTATATAAATGATTTGGATATGATCATTGGAAGTATAGCTAGTAAATTTGCAAATGACACCAAAATTGGAGGTGCAGTGGACAGCAAAGAAGATTACCTCAGATTACAAAGGGATCTTGATCATATGGGCCAATGGGCTGAGGAGTGGCAGATGGAGTTTAATTCAGATAAATGCGAGGTGCTGTATTTTGGGAAAGCAAATCTTAGCAGGACTTATACACTTAATGGTAAGGTCCTAGGGAGTGTTGCTGAACAAAGAGACTTTGGAGTGCAGGTTCATAGCTACTTGAAAGTAGAGTCGCAGATAAATAGGATAGTGAAGAAGGCATTTGGTATGCTTTCCTTTATTGGCCAGAGCATTGAGTACCGGAGTTGGGAGGTCATATTGCGGCTGGACAGGATGTTGGTTAGATCACTATTGGAATATTGCATGCAATTTTAGTCTCTTTCCTATTGGAAGGATGTTGTGAAACTTGAAAAGATTTACGAGGATGTTGCCAGGGTTGGAGGATCTGAGCTGTAGGGAGAGGCTGAACAGGCTGGGGCTGTTTTCCCTGGAGCGTCAAAGGCTGAGGGGTGATCTTATAGAGATTTATGAAATCATGAGGGGCATGGATAGGATAAATAGACATGGTCTTTTCCCTGGTGTGGCGGAACCCAGAATGAGAGGGTAACGTTTTCACGCAGAGGGTGTTGCTTGTATGGAATGAGTTGCCTGAGGAAGTGGTGGAGGCTGGTACAATTGCAACATTTAAAAGGCATCTGGATGGGTATATGAATAGGAAGGGTTTAGAGGGATATGGGCCAAGTGCTGGCAAATGGGACTCGATTAGGTTAGGATATCTGGTCGGCATGGACGATTTGGACTGAAGGGTCTGTTTCTGTGGCTGTACATTTCTATGACTGTATGACTCTACGTAATTTCTCCTCAGCTCTCTTTTAAATGTGCTGCCCTTTATTCTAAAACTGTGACCTCTCGTTCTAGATAACCCCACAAGTGGAAACATCCTCTCTACATCTTCTTTATCAATCCCCTTTTGCATCTTATTGCCCTTAATTAGATCTTCTCTCATTCTTCTTACACTCCTGCAATGATTGGCTGAAAGTGCTCAATTTCTTTTTGTAAGACAAGCCTTTCCTCTCTGGAATTAATTAGTGATCCTATTGATTGTTGTAAAAACTCCATTATGATCACTTATCTGCCATCTGTACCATGTGTGACCCCAGACCCACAGCAATGCGGATGACTCTTAACTAGCCTCAATTCCATTTCCTACCCTTTCCCCATTAACCCCTGGTTCCCTTATTAATTAAAATTACGTCTGTCTCACACTTGAACGTACTGAATGAACCAGCCTTGACAGTCCTCTGCGGTAAAGAATTCCACAGATTCCCTGCCCTTGGAGACAAGAAATTCCAACTTATCTCTGTCTTAAATGTGTGACTTCTTACTCTGAGATGATCCCCCTCTGCTCCTCGACTCTCCAACCCTGGGATTGGCACATTGACTCACAGCACCAGGGACTCGGGTTCAATTCTAGCCTCAGGCGACTGTCTGTGTGGAGTTTGTACTTTCTCCCCGTGATGCGTGGGTTTCCTCCAGATGTTCCAGTTTCTTCCCACTGCCCAAAGATGTGCAGGTCAGGTGGATTGGCCATGCTAAATTATCCATAGTATACAGGCTGGTGAATTGATTGTGGGTGGGTGTAGAATGCTCTTCAGAGGGCCAATGTGGACTCGATGGGCTGAATGGCCTGCTTCTGCAGTGTTGAGATTCCGTGGTTATACGACACGGGCAAACAATCTCTGTGCATCTACTGTCAAGTTCCCTAAGTATCTTGGATGTATCAATACCATCACCTCTCATTACTTTACGTCACTGGGGTGTGCTGACTGTTAGTCTCATTAATTTCTCCAGTGCTCTTCTTTTAGAACACAAAACTCTTCAGTTTCCTCATTCTGGCCACATCCTTGATTTCTCTCAATTTCAGACATTTCTGAAACTTAACAGACTCATTCAGCAGATAAGGAGACCATTCAGCCCCTCCTTCCTGTGTGGGTTATTTGAAACAGTTATCCAGTTAGCTTCCATCTCTGCTCTTCCCCTACTTATAGAGTCACACAATCATAGAGATGTACAGCATGGAAACAGACCTTTCGGTCCAACTCATCCAAGACAACCAGATATCCTAACCTAAACTAGTCCCACCTGCCAGCACCCGGCCCATATCCCTCCAAACCCTTCCTATTCACATACCCATCCAGATATCTCTTAAATGTTGCAGTTGTACCAGCCTCCACCACTTCCTCTGGCAGCTCATTCCATACACGTACCACCCTCTGTGTGAAAAAGTTGCCCCTGAGGTCTCTTTTATATCTTTCCCCTCTCACCCTAAACCTATGCCCTCTAGTTCTGGACTCCCCCACCCCAGGGAAAAGACCTTGTCTATTTATCCTATCCATGCCCCTTATGATTTTATAAACCTCTATAAGATCACCCCTCAGCCTCCAACGCTCCAAAGAAAAAAGGTCTCAATGTGGGAGCAGGACCTTCCTCCAGCCTTGCACATCACAGTCTGGCACACCTCGGGAATTCTGCCACCTGCTGGAAGCCAGCGTTGAGTGTGCCACACTACAAGAACCTGCATTTATATAGCCTTCACTGTGGTAAACACTCCAAAAACCTGGAATGAGACTATTATCAAACAAAACTAGACGTGTAAGAAGAGCTTTAGACAGATTAGTGTAGGGAGTGGCAAAGCAGTAATTAGGAGGCAGAGGCTAATGCTCTTGTGTTCAAGGTTCAAATCCCACCCCAGGAGCTGGTGGAATTTAAATGTAATTAATGTATTTGGAATTTGAAGTTAGTGTATTAATGGTGACCTTGAATCTATCACTGATTATCATAAAGCTTCATCTGGATTGCCAATGCCCATTCAGGAAGAAAATCTGCTGCAATTAATAGATTGGAAATAAAAGAACTAGGAGCAGGAGGAGGCCATTCGGCCCTTCGAGCCTCCTCTGCCATTTAATATGATCATGGCATCTCGAACACAACTCTACTTTCCAACCTGCTCTCCAAATCCCTTTAGTCTATTACTAATTAAAAATAACCCCCATCAGTTCACCCAATGTCCCAGTGTACACCACATTCTGGGACAGTAAATTCCACAGATCTACAAACCATTGACAGAAGTAATTTCTCATCAACTGCTACCAGTTATTGTAAAACTATGATCTCTTATTCTAGATTGGTAAGACTCAAACCCACATCCACAGAACACTAGCCTGGGCTTCTGCATAATAATCCGGCCACTGACATTCCATTACACTATAAGAAATAGGAACAAAATCTGGCCATTCGACCAATAACATTCTTAATCTGGTGACCGGCACCCTCGATCCGGCCACTGACATCTCCACTATGGCCACTGACGTCCCCACTCCGGCCACTGGCATACCAACTCCGGCCACTACCATCCCCACTCCGGCCACTGACGTCCCCACTCCGGCCACTGACATCCTCGCTCCGGCCACTGCCATCCCCAATCCGGCCACTGCCGTCCCCAATCCGGCCACTGACATCCCCACTCCGGCCACTGACATGCTCGCTCCGGCCACTGATGTCCCCACTCTGTCCACTGCCATCCCCACTCTGGCCACTGACGTCCCCACTCTGGCCACTGGCATCCCCAGTCAGGCCACTGACAACCCCACTCCGGCCACTGCCATCCCCACTCCGGCCACTGATGTCCCCACTCTGGCCACTGGCATCCCCAGTCAGGCCACTGACATCCCCACTGCGGCCACTGACGTCCCCACTCCAGCCACTGACGTCCCCACTCCGGCCACTGACATCCCCACTCCGGCCACTGACATGCTCGCTCCGGCCACTGCCATCCCCACTGAGGCCACTGACATCCCCACTCCAGCCACTGACATCCCCACTCCGGCCACTGACATCCCCACTCCGGCCACTGACGATCCCACTCCGGCCATTGACATCCCCACTCCGGCCACTGACGTCCCCACTCCGGCCACTGACATCCCACTCCGGCCACTGACGATCCCACTCCGGCCATTGACATCCCCACTCCGGCCACTGACGTCCCCACTCCGGCCACTGACATCCCACTCCGGCCACTGACATCCCGCTCCGGCCACTGACGTCCCCACTCCAGCTACTGATGTCACCACTCTGGCCACTGACATCCTCTCTCTAGCCACTGCCATCCCCACTCCGGCCACTGACATCCTTGCTCCGGCCACTGCCATCCCCACTCCGGCCACTAACATCCCCACTCTGGCCACTGCCATCCCCACACCGGCCATTGCCATCCCCAATCAGGCCACTGACATCTCGCTTCGGCCACTGAAATCCCCACTCCGGCCACTGACATCCCCACACCAGCCACTGACATCCCCACTCCGGCCACTGACGTCCCCACTCCGGCCACTGACATCTCGCTTCGGCCACTGCCATCCCCACTCCAGCCACTGACGTCCCCACTCCGGCCACTGACATCCTCGCTCCGACCAATGATGTTCCCACGCAGGCCACTGCCATCCCCACTCCGGCCACTGACATCCCCAAACAGGCCACTGACATCCCACTCCGGCCACTGACATCCCCAATCCGGCCCCTGCCATCCCCACTCCGGCCACTGACAACCCCAATCAGGCCACTGACGTCCCCACTCAGGCCACTGATATCCCCACTCCAGCCACTGATGTTCCCACTCCGGCCACTGACATCCCCAATCAGGCTACTGCCATCCCCACTCCGGCCACTGACATCCTCGCTCCGGCCAATGACGTCCCCACTCTGGCCACTGACATCCCCAATCGGGCCACTGCCATCCCCACTCTGGCCACTGCCATGCCCACTCCGGACACTGACGTCCCCACTCCGGCCACTGACATCCCCAATCAGGCCACTGCCATCCCAACTCCGGCCACTGACATCCTTGCTCCGGCCACTGCCATCCCCACTCCGGTCACTAACATCCCCACTCCGGCCACTGCCATCCACACACCGGCCATTGCCATCCCCAATCAGGCCCCTGACATCTCGCTTCGGCCACTGACATCCCCACTCCGGCCACTGACGTCCCCACTCCGGCCACTGACATCCCCACTCCGGCCACTGACATCCCCAATCAGGCCCCTGCCATCCCCACTCTGGTCACTGATGTCCCCACTCCGGCCACTGACATCCCCACTCCGGCCACTGACATCCCCGCTCCGGCCAATGACGTCCCCACTCTGGCCACTGACATCCCCAATCGGGCCACTGCCATCCCCACTCTGGCCACTGCCATGCCCACTCCGGACACTGACGTCCCCACTCTGGCCACTGACAACCCCAATCAGGCCACTGACATCCCACTCCGGCCACTGACATCCCCAATCCGGCCCCTGCCATCCCCACTCCGGCCACTGACAACCCGAAACAGGCCACTGCCATCCCCACTCCGGCCACTGACGTCCTCACTCCGGCCACTGACGTCCCCACTCCGGCCACTGACATCCTCGCTCCGGCCACTGCCATCCCCAATCAGGCCCCTGCCATCCCCACTCTGGTCAATGACGTCCCCACTCCGGCCACTGACATGCCCAATCCGGCCACTGACATCTTCGCTCCGGCCAATGACGTCCCCACTCTGGCCACTGACGTCCCTAATCGGGCCACTGCCATCCCCACTCTGGCCACTGCCATGCCCACTCCGGACACTGACGTCCCCACTCTGGCCACTGACATCCCCAATCAGGCCACTGACATCCCACTCCGGCCACTGACATCCCCAATCCGGCCCCTGCCATCCCCACTCCGGCCACTGACAACCCCAATCAGGCCACTGCCATCCCCACTCCGGCCACTGACGTCCCTACTCCGGCCACTGACGTCCCCACTCCGGCCACTGACATCCTCGCTCCGGCCACTGCCATCCCCAATCCGGCCACTGACATCCCCACTCCGGCCACTGACATCCCCACTCTGGCCACCGACGTCCCCACTCCGGTCACTGCCATCCCCAATCCGGCCACTGACATCCCCACTCCGGCCACTGACGTCCCCACTCCGGCCACCGACGTCCCCACTCCGGCCACTGCCATCCCCAATCCGGCCACTGACATCCCCACTCCGGCCACTGATATCCCCACTCTGGCCACTGACGTCCCCACTCTGGCAACTGGCATGCCCAGTCTGGCCACTGGCATCCCCACTCCGTCCACTGCCATCCACACTCTGGCCACTGCCATCCCCACTCCGGCCACTGATGTCCCCACTCCGTCCACTGCCATCCCCACTCTGGCCACTGACGTCCCCACTCTGGACACTGGCATCCCCAGTCAGGCCACTGACAACCACACTCCGGCCACTGCCATCCCCACTCCGGCCACTGACGTCCCCACTCCGGCCACTGGCATCCCCACTCCGGCCACTGCCATCCCCACTCCGGCCACTGACGTCCCCACTCCGGCCACTGACGTCCCCACTCCGGCCACTGACATCCTCGCTCCGGCCACTGCCATCCCCAACCCAGCCACTGACATCCCCACTCCGGCCACGGACATGCTCGCTCCGGCCACTGCCATCCCCACTCCGGCCACTGCCATCCCCACTCTGGCCACTGACGTCCCCACTCTGGCAACTGACATGCCCAGTCTGGCCACTGGCATCCACACTCCGTCCACTGCCATCCCCACTCCGGCCACCGACGTCCCCACTCCGGCCACTGCCATCCCCAATCCGGCCACTGACATCCCCACTCCGGCCACTGATATCCCCACTCTGGCCACTGACGTCCCCACTCTGGCAACTGGCATGCCCAGTCTGGCCACTGGCATCCCCACTCCGTCCACTGCCATCCACACTCTGGCCACTGCCATCCCCACTCCGGCCACTGATGTCCCCACTCCGCCAATGCCATCCCCACTCTGGCCACTGAAGTCCCCACTCTGGACACTGGCATCCCCAGTCAGGCCACTGACAACCACACTCCGGCCACTGCCATCCCCACTCCGGCCACTGATGTCCCCACTCTGGCCACTGGCATCCCCAGTCAGGCCACTGCCATCCCCACTGCGGCCACTGACGTCCCCACTCCAGCCACTGACATCCCCACTCCGGCCACTGACATGCTCGCTCCGGCCACTGCCATCCCCACTGCGGCCACTGACGTCCCCACTCCGGCCACTGACATCCCCACTCCGGCCACTGACATCCCCACTCCGGCCACTGACATCCTCGCTCCAGCCACTGCCATCCCCACTCCGGCCACTGGCATCCCCACTCCGGCCACTGCCATCCCCACTCCGGCCACTGACGTCCCCACTCCGGCCACTGACGTCCCCACTCCGGCCACTGACATCCTCGCTCCGGCCACTGCCATCCCCAACCCAGCCACTGACATCCCCACTCCGGCCACGGACATGCTCGCTCCGGCCACTGCCATCCCCACTCCGGCCACTGCCATCCCCACTCTGGCCACTGACGTCCCCACTCTGGCAACTGACATGCCCAGTCTGGCCACTGGCATCCACACTCCGTCCACTGCCATCCCCACTCTGGCCACTGACGTCCCCACTCTGGCCACTGGCATCCCCAGTCAGGCCACTGACAACCCCACTCCAGCCACTGCCATCCCCACTCCGGCCACTGATGTCCCCCTTCCGTCCACTGCCATCCCCACTCTGGCCACTGACGTCCCCACTCTGGCAACTGACATGCCCAGTCTGGCCACTGGCATCCACACTCCGTCCACTGCCATCCCCACTCTGGCCACTGACGTCCCCACTCTGGCCACTGGCATCCCCAGTCAGGCCACGGACATCCCCACTCCGGCCACTGCCATCCCCACTCCGGCCACTGACATGCTCGCTCCGGCCACTGCCATCCCCACTGCGGCCACTGACGTCCCCACTCCAGCCACTGACGTCCCCACTCCGGCCATTGCCATCCCCAATCCGGCCACTGACGTCCCCACTCCGGCCACTGACATCCCCACTCCGGCCACTGACATCCCCAATCAGGCCCCTGCCATCCCCACTCCGGCCACTGACGTCCCCACTACGGCCACTGACGACCCCACTCCGGCCACTGACATCCTCGCTCCGGCCACTGACATCCCCACTCCGGCCACTGTCATCCCCAATCAGGCCCCTGCCATCCCCAATCCGGCTACTGACGTCCCCACTCTGGCCACTGCCATCCCAACTCCGCCATTGCCATCCCCAATCAGGCCACTGACATCCCCACTCCGGCCACTGACATCCTCGCGCAGCCCACTGACATTCCCACTGCGGCCACTGACATCCACACTCTGGCCACTGATGTCCCCACTCCGGCCACTGACATCCCCACTCCGGCCACTGACATCCCCAATCAGGCCACTGCCATCCCTACTCCGGCCACTGACATCCTCGCTCCGGCCACTGACATCCCCAATCAAGTCCCTGACATCCCCACTCCGGCCACTGACGTCCCCACTCCGGCCACTGACGTCCCCACTCCGGCCACTGACATCCCCAATCTGGCCCCTGCCATCCCCAATCCGGGTACTGACGTCCCCACTCTAGCCACTGGCATCCCCACTCCGTCCACTGCCATCCCCAATCCGGCTACTGACGTCTCCACTCTGGCCACTGGCATCCCCACTC